>NW_027363468.1:600000-778558 GCF_046119375.1 Phyllobates terribilis | reverse complement strand
TTCAATGGCAAAAATCAATGAATATTGTAAATGCACAAACAGTAATTTCTCCGCATTGCAAGGTGCAATTCTGAAATTTTTTGCTTTTTCCTGCTCCTCTTAGCATGATAAAGAAGATTCAAAGAGAGTGAGATGCCAGCTCCTTTCATTCAGTCAGTAGCTTCAATCATTTCTGGACGTTTTTCAATGCAAAAATCAATGAATATTGTAAATGCACAAACAGTAATTTCTCCGCATTGCAAGGTGCAATTCTGAAATTTTTTGCTTTTTCCTGCTCCTCTTAGCATGATAAAGAAGATTCAAAGAGAGTGAGGTGCCAGCTCCTTTCATTCAGTCAGTAGCTTCAAACATTTCTGGTATATGAATAACATGTTTTTCAATGGCAAAAATCAATGAATATTGTAAATGCACAAACAGTAATTTCTCCGCATTGCAAGGTGCAATTCTGAAATTTTTTGCTTTTTCCTGCTCCTCTTAGCATGATAAAGAAGATTCAAAGAGAGTGAGATGCCAGCTCCTTTCATTCAGTCAGTAGCTTCAATCATTTCTGGACGTTTTTCAATAGCAAAAATCATTGAATATTATAAATGCACAAACAGTAATTTCTCCGCATTGCAAGGTGCAATTCTGAAATTTTTGCTTTTCCTGCTCCTCTTAGCATGATAAAGAAGATTCAAAGAGAGTGAGATGCCAGCTCCTTTCATTCAGTCAGTAGCTTCAATCATTTCTGGTATATGAATAACATGAGTTTTTCAATGGCAAAAATCAATGAATATTGTAAATGCACAAACAGTAATTTCTCCGCATTGCAAGGTGAAATTCTGAAATTTTTTGCTTTTTCCTGCTCCTCGTAGCATGATAAAGAAGATTCAAAGAGAGTGAGATGCCAGCTTCTTTCATTCAGTCAGTAGCTTCAATCATTTCTGGACGTTTTTCAATGGCAAAAATCAATGAATATTGTAAATGCACAAACAGTAATTTCTCCGCATTGCAAGGTGCAATTCTGAAATTTTTTGCTTTTTCCTGCTCCTCTTAGCATGATAAACAAGATTCAAAGAGAGTGAGATGCCAGCTCCTTTCATTCAGTCAGTAGCTTCAATCATTTCTGGACGTTTTTCAAAGGCAAAAATCAATGAATATTGTAAATGCACAAACAGTAATTTCTCCGCATTGCAAGGTGCAATTCTGAAATTTTTTGCTTTTTCCTGCTCCTCTTAGCATGATAAAGAAGATTCAAAGAGAGTGAGATGCCAGCTCCTTTCATTCAGTCAGTAGCTTCAAACATTTCTGGTATATGAATAACATGATGTTTTTCAATGGCAAAAATCAATGAATATTGTAAATGCACAAACAGTAATTTCTCCGCATTGCAAGGTGCAATTCTGAAATTTTTTGCTTTTTCCTGCTCCTCTTAGCATGATAAAGAAGATTCAAAGAGAGTGAGATGCCAGCTCCTTTCATTCAGTCAGTAGCTTCAATCATTTCTGGACGTTTTTCAATTGCAAAAATCAATGAATATTGTAAATGCACAAACAGTAATTTCTCCGCATTGCAAGGTGCAATTCTGAAATTTTTTGCTTTTTCCTGCTCCTCTTAGCATGATAAAGACGATTCAAAGAGAGTGAGATGCCAGCTCCTTTCATTCAGTCAGTAGCTTCAATCATTTCTGGTATATGAATAACATGATGTTTTTCAATGGCAAAAATCAATGAATATTGTAAATGCACAAACAGTAATTTCTCCGCATTGCAAGGTGCAATTCTGAAATTTTTTGCTTTTTCCTGCTCCTCTTAGCATGTTAAAGAAGATTCAAAGAGAGTGAGATGCCAGCTCCTTTCATTCAGTCAGTAGCTTCAATCATTTCTGGTATATGAATAACATGATGTTTTTCAATGGCAAAAATCAATGAATATTGTAAATGCACAAACAGTAATTTATCCGCATTGCAAGGTGCAATTCTGAAATTTTTTGCTTTTTCCTGCTCCTCTTAGCATGATAAAGAAGATTCAAAGAGAGTGAGATGCCAGCTCCTTTCATTCAGTCAGTAGCTTCAATCATTTCTGGTATATGAATAACATGATGTTTTTCAATGGCAAAAATCAATGAATATTGTAAATGCACAAACAGTAATTTCTCCGCATTGCAAGGTGCAATTCTGAAATTTTTTGCTTTTTCCTGCTCCTCTTAGCATGATAAAGAAGATTCAAAGAGAGTGAGATGCCAGCTCCTTTCATTCAGTCAGTAGCTTCAATCATTTCTGGATGCTATTTTTTCAATGGCAAAAATCAATGAATATTGTAAATGCACAAACAGTAATTTCTCCGCATTGCAAGGTGCAATTCTGAAATTTTTTGCTTTTTCCTGCTCCTCTTAGCATGATAAAGAAGATTCAAAGAGAGTGAGATGCCAGCTCCTTTCATTCAGTCAGTAGCTTCAATCATTTTCTGGTATATGAATAACATTAATGTTTTTCAATGGCAAAAATCAATGAATATTGTAAATGCACAAACAGTAATTTCTCCGCATTGCAAGGTGCAATTCTGAAATTTTTTGCTTTTTCCTGCTCCTCTTAGCATGATAAAGAAGATTCAAAGAGAGTGAGATGCCAGCTCCTTTCATTCAGTCAGTAGCTTCAATCATTTCTGGATATGAATAACATGATGTTTTTCAATGGCAAAAATCAATGAATATTGTAAATGCACAAACAGTAATTTCTCCGCATTGCAAGGTGCAATTCTGAAATTTTTTGCTTTTTCCTGCTCCTCTTAGCATGATAAAGAAGATTCAAAGAGAGTGAGATGCCAGCTCCTTTCATTCAGTCAGTAGCTTCAATCATTTCTGGACGTTTTTCAATGGCAAAAATCAATGAATATTGTAAATGCACAAACAGTAATTTCTCCGCATTGCAAGGTGCAATTCTGAAATTTTTTGCTTTTTCCTGCTCCTCTTAGCATGATAAAGAAGATTCAAAGAGAGTGAGGTGCCAGCTCCTTTCATTCAGTCAGTAGCTTCAAACATTTCTGGTATATGAATAACATGTGTTTTCAATGGCAAAAATCAATGAATATTGTAAATGCACAAACAGTAATTTCTCCGCATTGCAAGGTGCAATTCTGAAATTTTTTGCTTTTTCCTGCTCCTCTTAGCATGATAAAGAAGATTCAAAGAGAGTGAGATGCCAGCTCCTTTCATTCAGTCAGTAGCTTCAATCATTTCTGGACGTTTTTCAATAGCAAAAATCATTGAATATTATAAATGCACAAACAGTAATTTCTCCGCATTGCAAGGTGCAATTCTGAAATTTTTTACTTTTTCCTGCTCCTCTTAGCATGATAAAGAAGATTCAAAGAGAGTGAGATGCCAGCTCCTTTCATTCAGTCAGTAGCTTCAATCATTTCTGGTATATGAATAACATGATGTTTTTCAATGGCAAAAATCAATGAATATTGTAAATGCACAAACAGTAATTTCTCCGCATTGCAAGGTGCAATTCTGAAATTTTTTGCTTTTTCCTGCTCCTCTTAGCATGATAAAGAAGATTCAAAGAGAGTGAGATGCCAGCTCCTTTCATTCAGTCAGTAGCTTCAATCATTTCTGGACGTTTTTCAATGGCAAAAATCAATGAATATTGTAAATGCACAAACAGTAATTTCTCCGCATTGCAAGGTGCAATTCTGAAATTTTTTGCTTTTTCCTGCTCCTCTTAGCATGATAAAGAAGATTCAAAGAGAGTGAGATGCCAGCTCCTTTCATTCAGTCAGTAGCTTCAATCATTTCTGGACGTTTTTCAATGGCAAAAATCAATGAATATTGTAAATGCACAAACAGTAATTTCTCCGCATTGCAAGGTGCAATTCTGAAATTTTTTGCTTTTTCCTGCTCCTCTTAGCATGATAAAGAAGATTCAAAGAGAGTGAGAGTGCCAGCTCCTTTCATTCAGTCAGTAGCTTCAAACATTTCTGGTATATGAATAACATGTTTTTCAATGGCAAAAATCAATGAATATTGTAAATGCACAAACAGTAATTTCTCCGCATTGCAAGGTGCAATTCTGAAATTTTTTGCTTTTTCCTGCTCCTCTTAGCATGATAAAGAAGATTCAAAGAGAGTGAGATGCCAGCTCCTTTCATTCAGTCAGTAGCTTCAATCATTTCTGGACGTTTTTCAATAGCAAAAATCAATGAATATTGATAAATGCACAAACAGTAATTTCTCCGCATTGCAAGGTGCAATTCTGAAATTTTTTACTTTTTCCTGCTCCTCTTAGCATGATAAAGAAGATTCAAAGAGAGTGAGATGCCAGCTCCTTTCATTCAGTCAGTAGCTTCAATCATTTCTGGACGTTTTTCAATGGCAAAAATCAATGAATATTGTAAATGCACAAACAGTAATTTCTCCGCATTGCAAGGTGCAATTCTGAAATTTTTTGCTTTTTCCTGCTCCTCTTAGCATGATAAAGAAGATTCAAAGAGAGTGAGATGCCAGCTCCTTTCATTCAGTCAGTAGCTTCAATCATTTCTGGACGTTTTTCAATGGCAAAAATCAATGAATATTGTAAATGCACAAACAGTAATTTCTCCGCATTGCAAGGTGCAATTCTGAAATTTTTTGCTTTTTCCTGCTCCTCTTAGCATGATAAAGAAGATTCAAAGAGAGTGAGATGCCAGCTCCTTTCATTCAGTCAGTAGCTTCAAACATTTCTGGTATATGAATAACATGATGTTTTTCAATGGCAAAAATCAATGAATATTGTAAATGCACAAACAGTAATTTCTCCGCATTGCAAGGTGCAATTCTGAAATTTTTTGCTTTTTCCTGCTCCTCTTAGCATGATAAAGAAGATTCAAAGAGAGTGAGATGCCAGCTCCTTTCATTCAGTCAGTAGCTTCAATCATTTCTGGACGTTTTTCAATGGCAAAAATCAATGAATATTGTAAATGCACAAACAGTAATTTCTCCGCATTGCAAGGTGCAATTCTGAAATTTTTTGCTTTTTCCTGCTCCTCTTAGCATGATAAAGAAGATTCAAAGAGAGTGAGATGCCAGCTCCTTTCATTCAGTCAGTAGCTTCAATCATTTCTGGTATATGAAGTTTTTCAATGGCAAAAATCAATGAATATTGTAAATGCACAAACAGTAATTTCTCCGCATTGCAAGGTGCAATTCTGAAATTTTTTGCTTTTTCCTGCTCCTCTTAGCATGATAAAGAAGATTCAAAGAGAGTGAGATGCCAGCTCCTTTCATTCAGTCAGTAGCTTCAATCATTTCTGGTATATGAATAACATGATGTTTTTCAATGGCAAAAATCAATGAATATTGTAAATGCACAAACAGTAATTTCTCCGCATTGCAAGGTGCAATTCTGAAATTTTTTGCTTTTTCCTGCTCCTCTTAGCATGATAAAGAAGATTCAAAGAGAGTGAGATGCCAGCTCCTTTCATTCAGTCAGTAGCTTCAAACATTTCTGGTATATGAATAACATGATGTTTTTCAATGGCAAAAATCAATGAATATTGTAAATGCACAAACAGTAATTTCTCCGCATTGCAAGGTGCAATTCTGAAATTTTTTGCTTTTTCCTGCTCCTCTTAGCATGATAAAGAAGATTCAAAGAGAGTGAGATGCCAGCTCCTTTCATTCAGTCAGTAGCTTCAATCATTTCTGGACGTTTTTCAATGGCAAAAATCAATGAATATTGTAAATGCACAAACAGTAATTTCTCCGCATTGCAAGGTGCAATTCTGAAATTTTTTGCTTTTTCCTGCTCCTCTTAGCATGATAAACAAGATTCAAAGAGAGTGAGATGCCAGCTCCTTTCATTCAGTCAGTAGCTTCAAACATTTCTGGTATATGAATAACATGATGTTTTTCAATGGCAAAAATCAATGAATATTGTAAATGCACAAACAGTAATTTCTCCGCATTGCAAGGTGCAATTCTGAAATTTTTTGCTTTTTCCTGCTCCTCTTAGCATGATAAAGAAGATTCAAAGAGAGTGAGATGCCAGCTCCTTTCATTCAGTCAGTAGCTTCAATCATTTCTGGACGTTTTTCAATGGCAAAAATCAATGAATATTGTAAATGCACAAACAGTAATTTCTCCGCATTGCAAGGTGCAATTCTGAAATTTTTTGCTTTTTCCTGCTCCTCTTAGCATGATAAAGAAGATTCAAAGAGAGTGAGGTGCCAGCTCCTTTCATTCAGTCAGTAGCTTCAAACATTTCTGGTATATGAATAACATGTTTTTCAATGGCAAAAATCAATGAATATTGTAAATGCACAAACAGTAATTTCTCCGCATTGCAAGGTGCAATTCTGAAATTTTTTGCTTTTTCCTGCTCCTCTTAGCATGATAAAGAAGATTCAAAGAGAGTGAGATGCCAGCTCCTTTCATTCAGTCAGTAGCTTCAATCATTTCTGGACGTTTTTCAATAGCAAAAATCATTGAATATTATAAATGCACAAACAGTAATTTCTCCGCATTGCAAGGTGCAATTCTGAAATTTTTTACTTTTTCCTGCTCCTCTTAGCATGATAAAGAAGATTCAAAGAGAGTGAGATGCCAGCTCCTTTCATTCAGTCAGTAGCTTCAATCATTTCTGGTATATGAATAACATGATGTTTTTCAATGGCAAAAATCAATGAATATTGTAAATGCACAAACAGTAATTTCTCCGCATTGCAAGGTGAAATTCTGAAATTTTTTGCTTTTTCCTGCTCCTCGTAGCATGATAAAGAAGATTCAAAGAGAGTGAGATGCCAGCTTCTTTCATTCAGTCAGTAGCTTCAATCATTTCTGGACGTTTTTCAATGGCAAAAATCAATGAATATTGTAAATGCACAAACAGTAATTTCTCCGCATTGCAAGGTGCAATTCTGAAATTTTTTGCTTTTTCCTGCTCCTCTTAGCATGATAAACAAGATTCAAAGAGAGTGAGATGCCAGCTCCTTTCATTCAGTCAGTAGCTTCAATCATTTCTGGACGTTTTTCAATGGCAAAAATCAATGAATATTGTTAATGCACAAACAGTAATTTCTCCGCATTGCAAGGTGCAATTCTGAAATTTTTTGCTTTTTCCTGCTCCTCTTAGCATGATAAAGAAGATTCAAAGAGAGTGAGATGCCAGCTCCTTTCATTCAGACAGTAGCTTCAATCATTTCTGGACGTTTTTCAATGGCAAAAATCAATGAATATTGTAAATGCACAAACAGTAATTTCTCCGCATTGCAAGGTGCAATTCTGAAATTTTTTGCTTTTTCCTGCTCCTCTTAGCATGATAAAGAAGATTCAAAGAGAGTGAGATGCCAGCTCCTTTCATTCAGTCAGTAGCTTCAAACATTTCTGGTATATGAATAACATGATGTTTTTCAATGGCAAAAATCAATGAATATTGTAAATGCACAAACAGTAATTTCTCCGCATTGCAAGGTGCAATTCTGAAATTTTTTGCTTTTTCCTGCTCCTCTTAGCATGATAAAGAAGATTCAAAGAGAGTGAGATGCCAGCTCCTTTCATTCAGTCAGTAGCTTCAATCATTTCTGGACGTTTTTCAATGGCAAAAATCAATGAATATTGTAAATGCACAAACAGTAATTTCTCCGCATTGCAAGGTGCAATTCTGAAATTTTTTGCTTTTTCCTGCTCCTCTTAGCATGATAAAGAAGATTCAAAGAGAGTGAGGTGCCAGCTCCTTTCATTCAGTCAGTAGCTTCAAACATTTCTGGTATATGAATAACATGTTTTTCAATGGCAAAAATCAATGAATATTGTAAATGCACAAACAGTAATTTCTCCGCATTGCAAGGTGCAATTCTGAAATTTTTTGCTTTTTCCTGCTCCTCTTAGCATGATAAAGAAGATTCAAAGAGAGTGAGATGCCAGCTCCTTTCATTCAGTCAGTAGCTTCAATCATTTCTGGACGTTTTTCAATAGCAAAAATCATTGAATATTATAAATGCACAAACAGTAATTTCTCCGCATTGCAAGGTGCAATTCTGAAATTTTTTGCTTTTTCCTGCTCCTCTTAGCATGATAAAGAAGATTCAAAGAGAGTGAGATGCCAGCTCCTTTCATTCAGTCAGTAGCTTCAATCATTTCTGGTATATGAATAACATGTTTTTCAATGGCAAAAATCAATGAATATTGTAAATGCACAAACAGTAATTTCTCCGCATTGCAAGGTGAAATTCTGAAATTTTTTGCTTTTTACTGCTCCTCGTAGCATGATAAAGAAGATTCAAAGAGAGTGAGTAGCCAGCTTCTTTCATTCAGTCAGTAGCTTCAATCATTTCTGGACGTTTTTCAAAGGCAAAAATCAATGAATATTGTAAATGCACAAACAGTAATTTCTCCGCATTGCAAGGTGCAATTCTGAAATTTTTTGCTTTTTCCTGCTCCTCTTAGCATGATAAACAAGATTCAAAGAGAGTGAGATGCCAGCTCCTTTCATTCAGTCAGTAGCTTCAATCATTTCTGGACGTTTTTCAATGGCAAAAATCAATGAATATTGTTAATGCACAAACAGTAATTTCTCCGCATTGCAAGGTGCAATTCTGAAATTTTTTGCTTTTTCCTGCTCCTCTTAGCATGATAAAGAAGATTCAAAGAGAGTGAGATGCCAGCTCCTTTCATTCAGTCAGTAGCTTCAATCATTTCTGGACGTTTTTCAATGGCAAAAATCAATGAATATTGTAAATGCACAAACAGTAATTTCTCCGCATTGCAAGGTGCAATTCTGAAATTTTTTGCTTTTTCCTGCTCCTCTTAGCATGATAAAGAAGATTCAAAGAGAGTGAGATGCCAGCTCCTTTCATTCAGTCAGTAGCTTCAAACATTTCTGGTATATGAATAACATGATGTTTTTCAATGGCAAAAATCAATGAATATTGTAAATGCACAAACAGTAATTTCTCCGCATTGCAAGGTGCAATTCTGAAATTTTTTGCTTTTTCCTGCTCCTCTTAGCATGATAAACAAGATTCAAAGAGAGTGAGATGCCAGTTCCTTTCATTCAGTCAGTAGCTTCAATCATTTCTGGACGTTTTTCAAAGGCAAAAATCAATGAATATTGTAAATGCACAAACAGTAATTTCTCCGCATTGCAAGGTGCAATTCTGAAATTTTTTGCTTTTTCCTGCTCCTCTTAGCATGATAAAGAAGATTCAAAGAGAGTGAGATGCCAGCTCCTTTCATTCAGTCAGTAGCTTCAAACATTTCTGGTATATGAATAACATGATGTTTTTCAATGGCAAAAATCAATGAATATTGTAAATGCACAAACAGTAATTTCTCCGCATTGCAAGGTGCAATTCTGAAATTTTTTGCTTTTTCCTGCTCCTCTTAGCATGATAAAGAAGATTCAAAGAGAGTGAGATGCCAGCTCCTTTCATTCAGTCAGTAGCTTCAATCATTTCTGGACGTTTTTCAATTGCAAAAATCAATGAATATTGTAAATGCACAAACAGTAATTTCTCCGCATTGCAAGGTGCAATTCTGAAATTTTTTGCTTTTTCCTGCTCCTCTTAGCATGATAAAGACGATTCAAAGAGAGTGAGATGCCAGCTACTTTCATTCAGTCAGTAGCTTCAATCATTTCTGGTATATGAATAACATGATGTTTTTCAATGGCAAAAATCAATGAATATTGTAAATGCACAAACAGTAATTTCTCCGCATTGCAAGGTGCAATTCTGAAATTTTTTGCTTTTTCCTGCTGCTCTTAGCATGTTAAAGAAGATTCAAAGAGAGTGAGATGCCAGCTCCTTTCATTCAGTCAGTAGCTTCAATCATTTCTGGTATATGAATAACATGATGTTTTTCAATGGCAAAAATCAATGAATATTGTGAATGCACAAACAGTAATTTATCCGCATTGCAAGGTGCAATTCTGAAATTTTTTGCTTTTTCCTGCTCCTCTTAGCATGATAAAGAAGATTCAAAGAGAGTGAGATGCCAGCTTCTTTCATTCAATCAGTAGCTTCAAACATTTCTGGTATATGAATAACATGATGTTTTTCAATGGCAAAAATCAATGAATATTGTAAATGCACAAACAGTAATTTCTCCGCATTGCAAGGTGCAATTCTGAAATTTTTTGCTTTTTCCTGCTCCTCTTAGCATGATAAAGAAGATTCAAAGAGAGTGAGATGCCAGCTCCTTTCATTCAGTCAGTAGCTTCAATCATTTCTGGACGTTTTTCAATGGCAAAAATCAATGAATATTGTAAATGCACAAACAGTAATTTCTCCGCATTGCAAGGTGCAATTCTGAAATTTTTTGCTTTTTCCTGCTCCTCTTAGCATGATAAAGAAGATTCAAAGAGAGTGAGATGCCAGCTCCTTTCATTCAGTCAGTAGCTTCAATCATTTCTGGTATATGAATAACATGATGTTTTTCAATGGCAAAAATCAATGAATTTTGTAAATGCACAAACAGTAATTTCTCCGCATTGCAAGGTGCAATTCTGAAATTTTTTGCTTTTTCCTGCTCCTCTTAGCATGATAAAGAAGATTCAAAGAGAGTGAGATGCCAGCTCCTTTCATTCAGTCAGTAGCTTCAATCATTTCTGGACGTTTTTCAATGGCAAAAATCAATGAATTGTAAATGCACAAACAGTAATTTCTTCGCATTGCAAGGTGCAATTCTGAAATTTTTTGCTTTTTCCTGCTCCTCTTAGCATGATAAAGAAGATTCAAAGAGAGTGAGATGCCAGCTCCTTTCATTCAGTCAGTAGCTTCAATCATTTCTGGACGTTTTTCAATGGCAAAAATCAATGAATATTGTAAATGCACAAACAGTAATTTCTCCGCATTGCAAGGTGCAATTCTGAAATTTTTTGCTTTTTCCTGCTCCTCTTAGCATGATAAAGAAGATTCAAAGAGAGTGAGGTGCCAGCTCCTTTCATTCAGTCAGTAGCTTCAAACATTTCTGGTATATGAATAACATGTTTTTCAATGGCAAAAATCAATGAATATTGTAAATGCACAAACAGTAATTTCTCCGCATTGCAAGGTGCAATTCTGAAATTTTTTGCTTTTTCCTGCTCCTCTTAGCATGATAAAGAAGATTCAAAGAGAGTGAGATGCCACAGCTCCTTTCATTCAGTCAGTAGCTTCAATCATTTCTGGACGTTTTTCAATAGCAAAAATCATTGAATATTATAAATGCACAAACAGTAATTTCTCCGCATTGCAAGGTGCAATTCTGAAATTTTTTGCTTTTTCCTGCTCCTCTTAGCATGATAAACAAGATTCAAAGAGAGTGAGATGCCAGCTCCTTTCATTCAGTCAGTAGCTTCAATCATTTCTGGACGTTTTTCAATGGCAAAAATCAATGAATATTGTTAATGCACAAACAGTAATTTCTCCGCATTGCAAGGTGCAATTCTGAAATTTTTTGCTTTTTCCTGCTCCTCTTAGCATGATAAAGAAGATTCAAAGAGAGTGAGATGCCAGCTCCTTTCATTCAGTCAGTAGCTTCAATCATTTCTGGACGTTTTTCAATGGCAAAAATCAATGAATATTGTAAATGCACAAACAGTAATTTCTCCGCATTGCAAGGTGCAATTCTGAAATTTTTTGCTTTTTCCTGCTCCTCTTAGCATGATAAAGAAGATTCAAAGAGAGTGAGATGCCAGCTCCTTTCATTCAGTCAGTAGCTTCAAACATTTCTGGTATATGAATAACATGATGTTTTTCAATGGCAAAAATCAATGAATATTGTAAATGCACAAACAGTAATTTCTCCGCATTGCAAGGTGCAATTCTGAAATTTTTTGCTTTTTCCTGCTCCTCTTAGCATGATAAAGAAGATTCAAAGAGAGTGAGATGCCAGCTACTTTCATTCAGTCAGTAGCTTCAATCATTTCTGGACGTTTTTCAATAGCAAAAATCATTGAATATTATAAATGCACAAACAGTAATTTCTCCGCATTGCAAGATGCAATTCTGAAATTTTTTACTTTTTCCTGCTCCTCTTAGCATGATAAAGAAGATTCAAAGAGAGTGAGATGCCAGCTCCTTTCATTCAGTCAGTAGCTTCAATCATTTCTGGTATATGAATAACATGATGTTTTTCAATGGCAAAAATCAATGAATATTGTAAATGCACAAACAGTAATTTCTCCGCATTGCAAGGTGAAATTCTGAAATTTTTTGCTTTTTCCTGCTCCTCGTAGCATGATAAAGAAGATTCAAAGAGAGTGAGTAGCCAGCTTCTTTCATTCAGTCAGTAGCTTCAATCATTTCTGGACGTTTTTCAATGGCAAAAATCAATGAATATTGTAAATGCACAAACAGTAATTTCTCCGCATTGCAAGGTGCAATTCTGAAATTTTTTGCTTTTTCCTGCTCCTCTTAGCATGATAAACAAGATTCAAAGAGAGTGAGATGCCAGCTCCTTTCATTCAGTCAGTAGCTTCAATCATTTCTGGACGTTTTTCAATGGCAAAAATCAATGAATATTGTTAATGCACAAACAGTAATTTCTCCGCATTGCAAGGTGCAATTCTGAAATTTTTTGCTTTTTCCTGCTCCTCTTAGCATGATAAAGAAGATTCAAAGAGAGTGAGATGCCAGCTCCTTTCATTCAGTCAGTAGCTTCAATCATTTCTGGACGTTTTTCAATGGCAAAAATCAATGAATATTGTAAATGCACAAACAGTAATTTCTCCGCATTGCAAGGTGCAATTCTGAAATTTTTTGCTTTTTCCTGCTCCTCTTAGCATGATAAAGAAGATTCAAAGAGAGTGAGATGCCAGCTCCTTTCATTCAGTCAGTAGCTTCAAACATTTCTGGTATATGAATAACATGATGTTTTTCAATGGCAAAAATCAATGAATATTGTAAATGCACAAACAGTAATTTATCCGCATTGCAAGGTGCAATTCTGAAATTTTTTGCTTTTTCCTGCTCCTCTTAGCATGATAAAGAAGATTCAAAGAGAGTGAGATGCCAGCTCCTTTTGTTCAGTCAGTAGCTTCAATCATTTCTGGACGTTTTTCAATGGCAAAAATCATTGAATATTATAAATGCACAAACAGTAATTTCTCCGCATTGCAAGGTGCAATTCTGAAATTTTTTACTTTTTCCTGCTCCTCTTAGCATGATAAAGAAGATTCAAAGAGAGTGAGATGCCAGCTCCTTTCATTCAGTCAGTAGCTTCAATCATTTCTGGTATATGAATAACATGATGTTTTTCAATGGCAAAAATCAATGAATATTGTAAATGCACAAACAGTAATTTCTCCGCATTGCAAGGTGCAATTCTGAAATTTTTTGCTTTTTCCTGCTCCTCTTAGCATGATAAACAAGATTCAAAGAGAGTGAGATGCCAGCTCCTTTCATTCTGTCAGTAGCTTCAATCATTTCTGGACGTTTTTCAAAGGCAAAAATCAATGAATATTGTAAATGCACAAACAGTAATGTCTCCGCATTGCAAGGTGCAATTCTGAAATTTTTTGCTTTTTCCTGCTCCTCTTAGCATGATAAAGAAGATTCAAAGAGAGTGAGATGCCAGCTCCTTTCATTCAGTCAGTAGCTTCAAACATTTCTGGTATATGAATAACATGATGTTTTTCAATGGCAAAAATCAATGAATATTGTAAATGCACAAACAGTAATTTCTCCGCATTGCAAGGTGCAATTCTGAAATTTTTTGCTTTTTCCTGCTCCTCTTAGCATGATAAAGAAGATTCAAAGAGAGTGAGATGCCAGCTCCTTTCATTCAGTCAGTAGCTTCAATCATTTCTGGACGTTTTTCAATTGCAAAAATCAATGAATATTGTAAATGCACAAACAGTAATTTCTCCGCATTGCAAGGTGCAATTCTGAAATTTTTTGCTTTTTCCTGCTCCTCTTAGCATGATAAAGACGATTCAAAGAGAGTGAGATGCCAGCTACTTTCATTCAGTCAGTAGCTTCAATCATTTCTGGTATATGAATAACATGATGTTTTTCAATGGCAAAAATCAATGAATATTGTAAATGCACAAACAGTAATTTCTCCGCATTGCAAGGTGCAATTCTGAAATTTTTTGCTTTTTCCTGCTGCTCTTAGCATGTTAAAGAAGATTCAAAGAGAGTGAGATGCCAGCTCCTTTCATTCAGTCAGTAGCTTCAATCATTTCTGGTATATGAATAACATGATGTTTTTCAATGGCAAAAATCAATGAATATTGTAAATGCACAAACAGTAATTTATCCGCATTGCAAGGTGCAATTCTGAAATTTTTTGCTTTTTCCTGCTCCTCTTAGCATGATAAAGAAGATTCAAAGAGAGTGAGATGCCAGCTTCTTTCATTCAGTCAGTAGCTTCAAACATTTCTGGTATATGAATAACATGATGTTTTTCAATGGCAAAAATCAATGAATATTGTAAATGCACAAACAGTAATTTCTCCGCATTGCAAGGTGCAATTCTGAAATTTTTTGCTTTTTCCTGCTCCTCTTAGCATGATAAAGAAGATTCAAAGAGAGTGAGATGCCAGCTCCTTTCATTCAGTCAGTAGCTTCAATCATTTCTGGACGTTTTTCAATGGCAAAAATCAATGAATATTGTAAATGCACAAACAGTAATTTCTCCGCATTGCAAGGTGCAATTCTGAAATTTTTTGCTTTTTCCTGCTCCTCTTAGCATGATAAAGAAGATTCAAAGAGAGTGAGATGCCAGCTCCTTTCATTCAGTCAGTAGCTTCAATCATTTCTGGTATATGAATAACATGATGTTTTTCAATGGCAAAAATCAATGAATTTTGTAAATGCACAAACAGTAATTTCTCCGCATTGCAAGGTGCAATTCTGAAATTTTTTGCTTTTTCCTGCTCCTCTTAGCATGATAAAGAAGATTCAAAGAGAGTGAGATGCCAGCTCCTTTCATTCAGTCAGTAGCTTCAATCATTTCTGGACGTTTTTCAATGGCAAAAATCAATGAATTGTAAATGCACAAACAGTAATTTCTCCGCATTGCAAGGTGCAATTCTGAAATTTTTTGCTTTTTCCTGCTCCTCTTAGCATGATAAAGAAGATTCAAAGAGAGTGAGATGCCAGCTCCTTTCATTCAGTCAGTAGCTTCAATCATTTCTGGACGTTTTTCAATGGCAAAAATCAATGAATATTGTAAATGCACAAACAGTAATTTCTCCGCATTGCAAGGTGCAATTCTGAAATTTTTTGCTTTTTCCTGCTCCTCTTAGCATGATAAAGAAGATTCAAAGAGAGTGAGGTGCCAGCTCCTTTCATTCAGTCAGTAGCTTCAAACATTTCTGGTATATGAATAACATGTTTTTCAATGGCAAAAATCAATGAATATTGTAAATGCACAAACAGTAATTTCTCCGCATTGCAAGGTGCAATTCTGAAATTTTTTGCTTTTTCCTGCTCCTCTTAGCATGATAAAGAAGATTCAAAGAGAGTGAGATGCCAGCTCCTTTCATTCAGTCAGTAGCTTCAATCATTTCTGGACGTTTTTCAATAGCAAAAATCATTGAATATTATAAATGCACAAACAGTAATTTCTCCGCATTGCAAGGTGCAATTCTGAAATTTTTTACTTTTTCCTGCTCCTCTTAGCATGATAAAGAAGATTCAAAGAGAGTGAGATGCCAGCTCCTTTCATTCAGTCAGTAGCTTCAATCATTTCTGGTATATGAATAACATGATGTTTTTCAATGGCAAAAATCAATGAATATTGTAAATGCACAAACAGTAATTTCTCCGCATTGCAAGGTGCAATTCTGAAATTTTTTGCTTTTTCCTGCTCCTCGTAGCATGATAAAGAAGATTCAAAGAGAGTGAGATGCCAGCTTCTTTCATTCAGTCAGTAGCTTCAATCATTTCTGGACGTTTTTCAATGGCAAAAATCAATGAATATTGTAAATGCACAAACAGTAATTTCTCCGCATTGCAAGGTGCAATTCTGAAATTTTTTGCTTTTTCCTGCTCCTCTTAGCATGATAAACAAGATTCAAAGAGAGTGAGATGCCAGCTCCTTTCATTCAGTCAGTAGCTTCAATCATTTCTGGACGTTTTTCAATGGCAAAAATCAATGAATATTGTTAATGCACAAACAGTAATTTCTCCGCATTGCAAGGTGCAATTCTGAAATTTTTTGCTTTTTCCTGCTCCTCTTAGCATGATAAAGAAGATTCAAAGAGAGTGAGGTGCCAGCTCCTTTCATTCAGTCAGTAGCTTCAAACATTTCTGGTATATGAATAACATGTTTTTCAATGGCAAAAATCAATGAATATTGTAAATGCACAAACAGTAATTTCTCCGCATTGCAAGGTGCAATTCTGAAATTTTTTGCTTTTTCCTGCTCCTCTTAGCATGATAAAGAAGATTCAAAGAGAGTGAGATGCCAGCTCCTTTCATTCAGTCAGTAGCTTCAATCATTTCTGGACGTTTTTCAATAGCAAAAATCATTGAATATTATAAATGCACAAACAGTAATTTCTCCGCATTGCAAGGTGCAATTCTGAAATTTTTTACTTTTTCCTGCTCCTCTTAGCATGATAAAGAAGATTCAAAGAGAGTGAGATGCCAGCTCCTTTCATTCAGTCAGTAGCTTCAATCATTTCTGGACGTTTTTCAATGGCAAAAATCAATGAATATTGTTAATGCACAAACAGTAATTTCTCCGCATTGCAAGGTGCAATTCTGAAATTTTTTGCTTTTTCCTGCTCCTCTTAGCATGATAAAGAAGATTCAAAGAGAGTGAGATGCCAGCTCCTTTCATTCAGTCAGTAGCTTCAATCATTTCTGGACGTTTTTCAATGGCAAAAATCAATGAATATTGTAAATGCACAAACAGTAATTTCTCCGCATTGCAAGGTGCAATTCTGAAATTTTTTGCTTTTTCCTGCTCCTCTTAGCATGATAAAGAAGATTCAAAGAGAGTGAGATGCCAGCTCCTTTCATTCAGTCAGTAGCTTCAATCATTTCTGGTATATGAATAACATGATGTTTTTCAATGGCAAAAATCAATGAATATTGTAAATGCACAAACAGTAATTTATCCGCATTGCAAGGTGCAATTCTGAAATTTTTTGCTTTTTCCTGCTCCTCTTAGCATGATAAAGAAGATTCAAAGAGAGTGAGATGCCAGCTCCTTTCATTCAGTCAGTAGCTTCAAACATTTCTGGTATATGAATAACATGATGTTTTTCAATGGCAAAAATCAATGAATATTGTAAATGCACAAACAGTAATTTCTCCGCATTGCAAGGTGCAATTCTGAAATTTTTTGCTTTTTCCTGCTCCTCTTAGCATGATAAAGAAGATTCAAAGAGAGTGAGATGCCAGCTCCTTTCATTCAGTCAGTAGCTTCAATCATTTCTGGACGTTTTTCAATGGCAAAAATCAATGAATATTGTAAATGCACAAACAGTAATTTCTCCGCATTGCAAGGTGCAATTCTGAAATTTTTTGCTTTTTCCTGCTCCTCTTAGCATGATAAAGAAGATTCAAAGAGAGTGAGATGCCAGCTCCTTTCATTCAGTCAGTAGCTTCAATCATTTCTGGTATATGAATAACATGATGTTTTTCAATGGCAAAAATCAATGAATTTTGTAAATGCACAAACAGTAATTTCTCCGCATTGCAAGGTGCAATTCTGAAATTTTTTGCTTTTTCCTGCTCCTCTTAGCATGATAAAGAAGATTCAAAGAGAGTGAGATGCCAGCTCCTTTCATTCAGTCAGTAGCTTCAATCATTTCTGGACGTTTTTCAATGGCAAAAATCAATGAATATTGTAAATGCACAAACAGTAATTTCTCCGCATTGCAAGGTGCAATTCTGAAATTTTTTGCTTTTTCCTGCTCCTCTTAGCATGATAAAGAAGATTCAAAGAGAGTGAGATGCCAGCTCCTTTCATTCAGTCAGTAGCTTCAATCATTTCTGGTATATGAATAACATGATGTTTTTCAATGGCAAAAATCAATGAATTTTGTAAATGCACAAACAGTAATTTCTCCGCATTGCAAGGTGCAATTCTGAAATTTTTTGCTTTTTCCTGCTCCTCTTAGCATGATAAAGAAGATTCAAAGAGAGTGAGATTCCAGCTCCTTTCATTCAGTCAGTAGCTTCAATCATTTCTGGACGTTTTTCAATGGCAAAAATCAATGAATTGTAAATGCACAAACAGTAATTTCTCCGCATTGCAAAGTGCAATTCTGAAATTTTTTGCTTTTTCCTGCTCCTCTTAGCATGATAAAGAAGATTCAAAGAGAGTGAGGTGCCAGCTCCTTTCATTCAGTCAGTAGCTTCAAACATTTCTGGTATATGAATAACATGTTTTTCAATGGCAAAAATCAATGAATATTGTAAATGCACAAACAGTAATTTCTCCGCATTGCAAGGTGCAATTCTGAAATTTTTTGCTTTTTCCTGCTCCTCGTAGCATGATAAAGAAGATTCAAAGAGAGTGAGATGCCAGCTTCTTTCATTCAGTCAGTAGCTTCAATCATTTCTGGACGTTTTTCAATGGCAAAAATCAATGAATATTGTAAATGCACAAACAGTAATTTCTCCGCATTGCAAGGTGCAATTCTGAAATTTTTTGCTTTTTCCTGCTCCTCTTAGCATGATAAACAAGATTCAAAGAGAGTGAGATGCCAGCTCCTTTCATTCAGTCAGTAGCTTCAATCATTTCTGGACGTTTTTCAATGGCAAAAATCAATGAATATTGTTAATGCACAAACAGTAATTTCTCCGCATTGCAAGGTGCAATTCTGAAATTTTTTGCTTTTTCCTGCTCCTCTTAGCATGATAAAGAAGATTCAAAGAGAGTGAGATGCCAGCTCCTTTCATTCAGTCAGTAGCTTCAATCATTTCTGGACGTTTTTCAATGGCAAAAATCAATGAATATTGTAAATGCACAAACAGTAATTTCTCCGCATTGCAAGGTGCAATTCTGAAATTTTTTGCTTTTTCCTGCTCCTCTTAGCATGATAAAGAAGATTCAAAGAGAGTGAGATGCCAGCTCCTTTCATTCAGTCAGTAGCTTCAAACATTTCTGGTATATGAATAACATGATGTTTTTCAATGGCAAAAATCAATGAATATTGTAAATGCACAAACAGTAATTTCTCCGCATTGCAAGGTGCAATTCTGAAATTTTTTGCTTTTTCCTGCTCCTCTTAGCATGATAAAGAAGATTCAAAGAGAGTGAGATGCCAGCTCCTTTCATTCAGTCAGTAGCTTCAATCATTTCTGGACGTTTTTCAATAGCAAAAATCATTGAATATTATAAATGCACAAACAGTAATTTCTCCGCATTGCAAGGTGCAATTCTGAAATTTTTTACTTTTTCCTGCTCCTCTTAGCATGATAAAGAAGATTCAAAGAGAGTGAGATGCCAGCTCCTTTCATTCAGTCAGTAGCTTCAATCATTTCTGGTATATGAATAACATGATGTTTTTCAATGGCAAAAATCAATGAATATTGTAAATGCACAAACAGTAATTTCTCCGCATTGCAAGGTGAAATTCTGAAATTTTTTGCTTTTTCCTGCTCCTCGTAGCATGATAAAGAAGATTCAAAGAGAGTGAGTAGCCAGCTTCTTTCATTCAGTCAGTAGCTTCAATCATTTCTGGACGTTTTTCAATGGCAAAAATCAATGAATATTGTAAATGCACAAACAGTAATTTCTCCGCATTGCAAGGTGCAATTCTGAAATTTTTTGCTTTTTCCTGCTCCTCTTAGCATGATAAACAAGATTCAAAGAGAGTGAGATGCCAGCTCCTTTCATTCAGTCAGTAGCTTCAATCATTTCTGGACGTTTTTCAATGGCAAAAATCAATGAATATTGTTAATGCACAAACAGTAATTTCTCCGCATTGCAAGGTGCAATTCTGAAATTTTTTGCTTTTTCCTGCTCCTCTTAGCATGATAAAGAAGATTCAAAGAGAGTGAGATGCCAGCTCCTTTCATTCAGTCAGTAGCTTCAATCATTTCTGGACGTTTTTCAATGGCAAAAATCAATGAATATTGTAAATGCACAAACAGTAATTTCTCCGCATTGCAAGGTGCAATTCTGAAATTTTTTGCTTTTTCCTGCTCCTCTTAGCATGATAAAGAAGATTCAAAGAGAGTGAGATGCCAGCTCCTTTCATTCAGTCAGTAGCTTCAAACATTTCTGGTATATGAATAACATGATGTTTTTCAATGGCAAAAATCAATGAATATTGTAAATGCACAAACAGTAATTTATCCGCATTGCAAGGTGCAATTCTGAAATTTTTTGCTTTTTCCTGCTCCTCTTAGCATGATAAAGAAGATTCAAAGAGAGTGAGATGCCAGCTCCTTTTGTTCATTCAGTAGCTTCAATCATTTCTGGACGTTTTTCAATGGCAAAAATCATTGAATATTATAAATGCACAAACAGTAATTTCTCCGCATTGCAAGGTGCAATTCTGAAATTTTTTACTTTTTCCTGCTCCTCTTAGCATGATAAAGAAGATTCAAAGAGAGTGAGATGCCAGCTCCTTTCATTCAGTCAGTAGCTTCAATCATTTCTGGTATATGAATAACATGATGTTTTTCAATGGCAAAAATCAATGAATATTGTAAATGCACAAACAGTAATTTCTCCGCATTGCAAGGTGCAATTCTGAAATTTTTTGCTTTTTCCTGCTCCTCTTAGCATGATAAACAAGATTCAAAGAGAGTGAGATGCCAGCTCCTTTCATTCAGTCAGTAGCTTCAATCATTTCTGGACGTTTTTCAAAGGCAAAAATCAATGAATATTGTAAATGCACAAACAGTAATTTCTCCGCATTGCAAGGTGCAATTCTGAAATTTTTTGCTTTTTCCTGCTCCTCTTAGCATGATAAAGAAGATTCAAAGAGAGTGAGATGCCAGCTCCTTTCATTCAGTCAGTAGCTTCAATCATTTCTGGACGTTTTTCAATTGCAAAAATCAATGAATATTGTAAATGCACAAACAGTAATTTCTCCGCATTGCAAGGTGCAATTCTGAAATTTTTTGCTTTTTCCTGCTCCTCTTAGCATGATAAAGATGATTCAAAGAGAGTGAGATGCCAGCTACTTTCATTCAGTCAGTAGCTTCAATCATTTCTGGTATATGAATAACATGATGTTTTTCAATGGAAAAATCAATGAATATTGTAAATGCAGAAACAGTAATTTCTCCGCATTGCAAGGTGCAATTCTGAAATTTTTTGCTTTTTCCTGCTGCTCTTAGCATGTTAAAGAAGATTCAAAGAGAGTGAGATGCCAGCTCCTTTCATTCAGTCAGTAGCTTCAATCATTTCTGGTATATGAATAACATGATGTTTTTCAATGGCAAAAATCAATGAATATTGTAAATGCACAAACAGTAATTTATCCGCATTGCAAGGTGCAATTCTGAAATTTTTTGCTTTTTCCTGCTCCTCTTAGCATGATAAAGAAGATTCAAAGAGAGTGAGATGCCAGCTCCTTTCATTCAGTCAGTAGCTTCAAACATTTCTGGTATATGAATAACATGATGTTTTTCAATGGCAAAAATCAATGAATATTGTAAATGCACAAACAGTAATTTCTCCGCATTGCAAGGTGCAATTCTGAAATTTTTTGCTTTTTCCTGCTCCTCTTAGCATGATAAAGAAGATTCAAAGAGAGTGAGATGCCAGCTCCTTTCATTCAGTCAGTAGCTTCAATCATTTCTGGACGTTTTTCAATGGCAAAAATCAATGAATATTGTAAATGCACAAACAGTAATTTCTCCGCATTGCAAGGTGCAATTCTGAAATTTTTTGCTTTTTCCTGCTCCTCTTAGCATGATAAAGAAGATTCAAAGAGAGTGAGATGCCAGCTCCTTTCATTCAGTCAGTAGCTTCAATCATTTCTGGTATATGAATAACATGATGTTTTTCAATGGCAAAAATCAATGAATTTTGTAAATGCACAAACAGTAATTTCTCCGCATTGCAAGGTGCAATTCTGAAATTTTTTGCTTTTTCCTGCTCCTCTTAGCATGATAAAGAAGATTCAAAGAGAGTGAGATGCCAGCTCCTTTCATTCAGTCAGTAGCTTCAATCATTTCTGGACGTTTTTCAATGGCAAAAATCAATGAATATTGTAAATGCACAAACAGTAATTTCTCCGCATTGCAAGGTGCAATTCTGAAATTTTTTGCTTTTTCCTGCTCCTCTTAGCATGATAAAGAAGATTCAAAGAGAGTGAGATGCCAGCTCCTTTCATTCAGTCAGTAGCTTCAATCATTTCTGGTATATGAATAACATGATGTTTTTCAATGGCAAAAATCAATGAATTTTGTAAATGCACAAACAGTAATTTCTCCGCATTGCAAGGTGCAATTCTGAAATTTTTTGCTTTTTCCTGCTCCTCTTAGCATGATAAAGAAGATTCAAAGAGAGTGAGATGCCAGCTCCTTTCATTCAGTCAGTAGCTTCAATCATTTCTGGACGTTTTTCAATGGCAAAAATCAATGAATTGTAAATGCACAAACAGTAATTTCTCCGCATTGCAAAGTGCAATTCTGAAATTTTTTGCTTTTTCCTGCTCCTCTTAGCATGATAAAGAAGATTCAAAGAGAGTGAGATGCCAGCTCCTTTCATTCAGTCAGTAGCTTCAAACATTTCTGGTATATGAATAACATGATGTTTTTCAATGGCAAAAATCAATGAATATTTTAAATGCACAAAGAGTGATTTCTCCGCATTGCAAGGTGCAATTCTGAAATTTTTTGCTTTTTCCTGCTCCTCTTTGCATGATAAAGAAGATTTAAAGAGAGTGAGATGCCAGCTCCTTTCGTTCAGTCAGTAGCTTCAATCATTTCTGGACGTTTTTCAATGGCAAAAATCATTGAATATTGTAAATGCACAAACATTAATTTCTCCGCATTGAAAGGTGCAATTCTGAAATTTTTTACTTTTTCCTGCTCCTCTTAGCATGATAAAGAAGATTCAAAGAGAGTGAGATGCCAGCTCCTTTCATTCAGTCAGTAGCTTCAATCATTTCTGGTATATGAATAACATGATGTTTTTCAATGGCAAAAATCAATGAATATTGTAAATGCACAAACAGTAATTTCTCCGCATTGCAAGGTGCAATTCTGAAATTTTTTACTTTTTCCTGCTCCTCTTAGCATGATAAAGAAGATTCAAAGAGAGTGAGATGCCAGCTCCTTTCATTCAGTCAGTAGCTTCAATCATTTCTGGTATATGAATAACATGATGTTTTTCAATGGCAAAAATCAATGAATATAGTAAATGCACAAACAGTAATTTCTCCGCATTGCAAGGTGCAATTCTGAAATTTTTTGCTTTTTCCTGCTCCTCTTAGCATGATAAAGAAGATTCAAAGAGAGTGAGATGCCAGCTCCTTTCATTCAGTCAGTAGCTTCAATCATTTCTGGACGTTTTTCAATGGCAAAAATCAATGAATATTGTAAATGCACAAACAGTAATTTCTCCGCATTGCAAGGTGCAATTCTGAAATTTTTTGCTTTTTCCTGCTCCTCTTAGCATGATAAACAAGATTCAAAGAGAGTGAGATGCCAGCTCCTTTCATTCAGTCAGTAGCTTCAATCATTTCTGGACGTTTTTCAATGGCAAAAATCATTGAATATTGTAAATGCACAAACAGTAATTTCTCCGCATTGCAAGGTGCAATTCTGAAATTTTTTACTTTTTCCTGCTCCTCTTAGCATGATAAAGAAGATTCAAAGAGAGTGAGATGCCAGCTCCTTTCATTCAGTCAGTAGCTTCAATCATTTCTGGTATATGAATAACATGATGTTTTTCAATCGCAAAAATCAATGAATATTGTAAATGCACAAACAGTAATTTCTCCGCATTGCAAGGTGCAATTCTGAAATTTTTTGCTTTTTCCTGCTCCTCTTAGCATGATAAAGAAGATTCAAAGAGAGTGAGATGCCAGCTCCTTTCATTCAGTCAGTAGCTTCAATCATTTCTGGACGTTTTTCAATGGCAAAAATCAATGAATATTGTAAATGCACAAACAGTAATTTCTCCACATTGCAAGGCGCAATTCTGAAATTTTTTGCTTTTTCCTGCTCCTCTTAGCATGATAAAGAAGATTCAAAGAGAGTGAGATGCCAGCTCCTTTCATTCAGTCAGTAGCTTCAATCATTTCTGGACATTTTTCAATGGCAAAAATCAATGAATATTGTAAATGCACAAACAGTAATTTCTCCGCATTGCAAGGTGCAATTCTGAAATTTTTTGCTTTTTCCTGCTCCTCTTAGCATGATAAAGAAGATTCAAAGAGAGTGAGATGCCAGCTCCTTTCATTCAGTCAGTAGCTTCAATCATTTCTGGACGTTTTTCAATGGCAAAAATCAATGAATATTGTAAATGCACAAACAGTAATTTCTCCGCATTGCAAGGTGCAATTCTGAAATTTTTTGCTTTTTCCTGCTCCTCTTAGCATGATAAACAAGATTCAAAAAGAGTGAGATGCCAGCTCCTTTCATTCAGTCAGTAGCTTCAATCATTTCTGGACGTTTTTCAATGGCAAAAATCAATGAATATTGTTAATGCACAAACAGTAATTTCTCCGCATTGCAAGGTGCAATTCTGAAATTTTTTGCTTTTTCCTGCTCCTCTTAGCATGATAAAGATTCAAAGAGAGTGAGGTGCCAGCTCCTTTCATTCAGTCAGTAGCTTCAAACATTTCTGGTATATGAATAACATGTTTTTCAATGGCAAAAATCAATGAATATTGTAAATGCACAAACAGTAATTTCTCCGCATTGCAAGGTGCAATTCTGAAATTTTTTGCTTTTTCCTGCTCCTCTTAGCATGATAAAGAAGATTCAAAGAGAGTGAGATGCCAGCTCCTTTCATTCAGTCAGTAGCTTCAATCATTTCTGGACGTTTTTCAATAGCAAAAATCATTGAATATTATAAATGCACAAACAGTAATTTCTCCGCATTGCAAGGTGCAATTCTGAAATTTTTTACTTTTTCCTGCTCCTCTTAGCATGATAAAGAAGATTCAAAGAGAGTGAGATGCCAGCTCCTTTCATTCAGTCAGTAGCTTCAATCATTTCTGGTATATGAATAACATGATGTTTTTCAATGGCAAAAATCAATGAATATTGTAAATGCACAAACAGTAATTTCTCCGCATTGCAAGGTGCAATTCTGAAATTTTTTGCTTTTTCCTGCTCCTCGTAGCATGATAAAGAAGATTCAAAGAGAGTGAGATGCCAGCTTCTTTCATTCAGTCAGTAGCTTCAATCATTTCTGGACGTTTTTCAATGGCAAAAATCAATGAATATTGTAAATGCACAAACAGTAATTTCTCCGCATTGCAAGGTGCAATTCTGAAATTTTTTGCTTTTTCCTGCTCCTCTTAGCATGATAAACAAGATTCAAAGAGAGTGAGATGCCAGCTCAGTTCATTCAGTCAGTAGCTTCAATCATTTCTGGACGTTTTTCAATGGCAAAAATCAATGAATATTGTTAATGCACAAACAGTAATTTCTCCGCATTGCAAGGTGCAATTCTGAAATTTTTTGCTTTTTCCTGCTCCTCTTAGCATGATAAAGAAGATTCAAAGAGAGTGAGATGCCAGCTCCTTTCATTCAGTCAGTAGCTTCAAACATTTCTGGTATATGAATAACATGATGTTTTTCAATGGCAAAAATCAATGAATATTGTAAATGCACAAACAGTAATTTCTCCGCATTGCAAGGTGCAATTCTGAAATTTTTTGCTTTTTCCTGCTCCTCTTAGCATGATAAAGAAGATTCAAAGAGAGTGAGATGCCAGCTCCTTTCATTCAGTCAGTAGCTTCAATCATTTCTGGACGTTTTTCAATTGCAAAAATCAATGAATATTGTAAATGCACAAACAGTAATTTCTCCGCATTGCAAGGTGCAATTCTGAAATTTTTTGCTTTTTCCTGCTCCTCTTAGCATGATAAAGACGATTCAAAGAGAGTGAGATGCCAGCTACTTTCATTCAGTCAGTAGCTTCAATCATTTCTGGTATATGAATAACATGATGTTTTTCAATGGCAAAAATCAATGAATATTGTAAATGCACAAACAGTAATTTCTCCGCATTGCAAGGTGCAATTCTGAAATTTTTTGCTTTTTCCTGCTGCTCTTAGCATGTTAAAGAAGATTCAAAGAGAGTGAGATGCCAGCTCCTTTCATTCAGTCAGTAGCTTCAATCATTTCTGGTATATGAATAACATGATGTTTTTCAATGGCAAAAATCAATGAATATTGTAAATGCACAAACAGTAATTTATCCGCATTGCAAGGTGCAATTCTGAAATTTTTTGCTTTTTCCTGCTCCTCTTAGCATGATAAAGAAGATTCAAAGAGAGTGAGATGCCAGCTCCTTTCATTCAGTCAGTAGCTTCAAACATTTCTGGTATATGAATAACATGATGTTTTTCAATGGCAAAAATCAATGAATATTGTAAATGCACAAACAGTAATTTCTCCGCATTGCAAGGTGCAATTCTGAAATTTTTTGCTTTTTCCTGCTCCTCTTAGCATGATAAAGAAGATTCAAAGAGAGTGAGATGCCAGCTCCTTTCATTCAGTCAGTAGCTTCAATCATTTCTGGACGTTTTTCAATGGCAAAAATCAATGAATATTGTAAATGCACAAACAGTAATTTCTCCGCATTGCAAGGTGCAATTCTGAAATTTTTTGCTTTTTCCTGCTCCTCTTAGCATGATAAAGAAGATTCAAAGAGAGTGAGATGCCAGCTCCTTTCATTCAGTCAGTAGCTTCAATCATTTCTGGTATATGAATAACATGATGTTTTTCAATGGCAAAAATCAATGAATTTTGTAAATGCACAAACAGTAATTTCTCCGCATTGCAAGGTGCAATTCTGAAATTTTTTGCTTTTTCCTGCTGCTCTTAGCATGTTAAAGAAGATTCAAAGAGAGTGAGATGCCAGCTCCTTTCATTCAGTCAGTAGCTTCAATCATTTCTGGTATATGAATAACATGATGTTTTTCAATGGCAAAAATCAATGAATATTGTAAATGCACAAACAGTAATTTATCCGCATTGCAAGGTGCAATTCTGAAATTTTTTGCTTTTTCCTGCTCCTCTTAGCATGATAAAGAAGATTCAAAGAGAGTGAGATGCCAGCTCCTTTCATTCAGTCAGTAGCTTCAAACATTTCTGGTATATGAATAACATGATGTTTTTCAATGGCAAAAATCAATGAATATTGTAAATGCACAAACAGTAATTTCTACGCATTGCAAGGTGCAATTCTGAAATTTTTTGCTTTTTCCTGCTCCTCTTAGCATGATAAAGAAGATTCAAAGAGAGTGAGATGCCAGCTCCTTTCATTCAGTCAGTAGCTTCAATCATTTCTGGACGTTTTTCAATGGCAAAAATCAATGAATATTGTAAATGCACAAACAGTAATTTCTCCGCATTGCAAGGTGCAATTCTGAAATTTTTTGCTTTTTCCTGCTCCTCTTAGCATGATAAAGAAGATTCAAAGAGAGTGAGATGCCAGCTCCTTTCATTCAGTCAGTAGCTTCAATCATTTCTGGTATATGAATAACATGATGTTTTTCAATGGCAAAAATCAATGAATTTTGTAAATGCACAAACAGTAATTTCTCCGCATTGCAAGGTGCAATTCTGAAATTTTTTGCTTTTTCCTGCTCCTCTTAGCATGATAAAGAAGATTCAAAGAGAGTGAGATGCCAGCTCCTTTCATTCAGTCAGTAGCTTCAATCATTTCTGGACGTTTTTCAATGGCAAAAATCAATGAATTGTAAATGCACAAACAGTAATTTCTCCGCATTGCAAGGTGCAATTCTGAAATTTTTTGCTTTTTCCTGCTCCTCTTAGCATGATAAAGAAGATTCAAAGAGAGTGAGATGCCAGCTCCTTTCATTCAGTCAGTAGCTTCAAACATTTCTGGTATATGAATAACATGATGTTTTTCAATGGCAAAAATCAATGAATATTTTAAATGCACAAACAGTGATTTCTCCGCATTGCAAGGTGCAATTCTGAAATTTTTTGCTTTTTCCTGCTCCTCTTTGCATGATAAAGAAGATTTAAAGAGAGTGAGATGCCAGCTCCTTTCGTTCAGTCAGTAGCTTCAATCATTTCTGGACGTTTTTCAATGGCAAAAATCATTGAATATTGTAAATGCACAAACATTAATTTCTCCGCATTGCAAGGTGCAATTCTGAAATTTTTTACTTTTTCCTGCTCCTCTTAGCATGATAAAGAAGATTCAAAGAGAGTGAGATGCCAGCTCCTTTCATTCAGTCAGTAGCTTCAATCATTTCTGGTATATGAATAACATGATGTTTTTCAATGGCAAAAATCAATGAATATTGTAAATGCACAAACAGTAATTTCTCCGCATTGCAAGGTGCAATTCTGAAATTTTTTACTTTTTCCTGCTCCTCTTAGCATGATAAAGAAGATTCAAAGAGAGTGAGATGCCAGCTCCTTTCATTCAGTCAGTAGCTTCAATCATTTCTGGTATATGAATAACATGATGTTTTTCAATGGCAAAAATCAATGAATATAGTAAATGCACAAACAGTAATTTCTCCGCATTGCAAGGTGCAATTCTGAAATTTTTTGCTTTTTCCTGCTCCTCTTAGCATGATAAAGAAGATTCAAAGAGAGTGAGATGCCAGCTCCTTTCATTCAGTCAGTAGCTTCAATCATTTCTGGACGTTTTTCAATGGCAAAAATCAATGAATATTGTAAATGCACAAACAGTAATTTCTCCGCATTGCAAGGTGCAATTCTGAAATTTTTTGCTTTTTCCTGCTCCTCTTAGCATGATAAACAAGATTCAAAGAGAGTGAGATGCCAGCTCCTTTCATTCAGTCAGTAGCTTCAATCATTTCTGGACATTTTTCAATGGCAAAAATCATTGAATATTGTAAATGCACAAACAGTAATTTCTCCGCATTGCAAGGTGCAATTCTGAAATTTTTTACTTTTTCCTGCTCCTCTTAGCATGATAAAGAAGATTCAAAGAGAGTGAGATGCCAGCTCCTTTCATTCAGTCAGTAGCTTCAATCATTTCTGGTATATGAATAACATGATGTTTTTCAATCGCAAAAATCAATGAATATTGTAAATGCACAAACAGTAATTTCTCCGCATTGCAAGGTGCAATTCTGAAATTTTTTGCTTTTTCCTGCTCCTCTTAGCATGATAAAGAAGATTCAAAGAGAGTGAGATGCCAGCTCCTTTCATTCAGTCAGTAGCTTCAATCATTTCTGGACGTTTTTCAATGGCAAAAATCAATGAATATTGTAAATGCACAAACAGTAATTTCTCCACATTGCAAGGTGCAATTCTGAAATTTTTTGCTTTTTCCTGCTCCTCTTAGCATGATAAAGAAGATTCAAAGAGAGTGAGATGCCAGCTCCTTTCATTCAGTCAGTAGCTTCAATCATTTCTGGACATTTTTCAATGGCAAAAATCAATGAATATTGTAAATGCACAAACAGTAATTTCTCCGCATTGCAAGGTGCAATTCTGAAATTTTTTACTTTTTCCTGCTCCTCTTAGCATGATAAAGAAGATTCAAAGAGAGTGAGATGCCAGCTCCTTTCATTCAGTCAGTAGCTTCAAACATTTCTGGTATATGAATAACATGATGTTTTTCAATGGCAAAAATCAATGAATATTTTAAATGCACAAACAGTGATTTCTCCGCATTGCAAGGTGCAATTCTGAAATTTTTTGCTTTTTCCTGCTCCTCTTTGCATGATAAAGAAGATTTAAAGAGAGTGAGATGCCAGCTCCTTTCGTTCAGTCAGTAGCTTCAATCATTTCTGGACGTTTTTCAATGGCAAAAATCATTGAATATTGTAAATGCACAAACATTAATTTCTCCGCATTGCAAGGTGCAATTCTGAAATTTTTTACTTTTTCCTGCTCCTCTTAGCATGATAAAGAAGATTCAAAGAGAGTGAGATGCCAGCTCCTTTCATTCAGTCAGTAGCTTCAATCATTTCTGGTATATGAATAACATGATGTTTTTCAATGGCAAAAATCAATGAATATTGTAAATGCACAAACAGTAATTTCTCCGCATTGCAAGGTGCAATTCTGAAATTTTTTACTTTTTCCTGCTCCTCTTAGCATGATAAAGAAGAATCAAAGAGAGTGAGATGCCAGCTCCTTTCATTCAGTCAGTAGCTTCAATCATTTCTGGTATATGAATAACATGATGTTTTTCAATGGCAAAAATCAATGAATATAGTAAATGCACAAACAGTAATTTCTCCGCATTGCAAGGTGCAATTCTGAAATTTTTTGCTTTTTCCTGCTCCTCTTAGCATGATAAAGAAGATTCAAAGAGAGTGAGATGCCAGCTCCTTTCATTCAGTCAGTAGCTTCAATCATTTCTGGACGTTTTTCAATGGCAAAAATCAATGAATATTGTAAATGCACAAACAGTAATTTCTCCGCATTGCAAGGTGCAATTCTGAAATTTTTTGCTTTTTCCTGCTCCTCTTAGCATGATAAAGAAGATTCAAAGAGAGTGAGATGCCAGCTCCTTTCATTCAGTCAGTAGCTTCAATCATTTCTGGACGTTTTTCAATGGCAAAAATCAATGAATATTGTAAATGCACAAACAGTAATTTCTCCACATTGCAAGGTGCAATTCTGAAATTTTTTGCTTTTTCCTGCTCCTCTTAGCATGATAAAGAAGATTCAAAGAGAGTGAGATGCCAGCTCCTTTCATTCAGTCAGTAGCTTCAATCATTTCTGGACATTTTTCAATGGCAAAAATCAATGAATATTGTAAATGCACAAACAGTAATTTCTCCGCATTGCAAGGTGCAATTCTGAAATTTTTTACTTTTTCCTGCTCCTCTTAGCATGATAAAGAAGATTCAAAGAGAGTGAGATGCCAGCTCCTTTCATTCAGTCAGTAGCTTCAAACATTTCTGGTATATGAATAACATGATGTTTTTCAATGGCAAAAATCAATGAATATTTTAAATGCACAAACAGTGATTTCTCCGCATTGCAAGGTGCAATTCTGAAATTTTTTGCTTTTTCCTGCTCCTCTTTGCATGATAAAGAAGATTTAAAGAGAGTGAGATGCCAGCTCCTTTCGTTCAGTCAGTAGCTTCAATCATTTCTGGACGTTTTTCAATGGCAAAAATCATTGAATATTGTAAATGCACAAACATTAATTTCTCCGCATTGCAAGGTGCAATTCTGAAATTTTTTACTTTTTCCTGCTCCTCTTAGCATGATAAAGAAGATTCAAAGAGAGTGAGATGCCAGCTCCTTTCATTCAGTCAGTAGCTTCAATCATTTCTGGTATATGAATAACATGATGTTTTTCAATGGCAAAAATCAATGAATATTGTAAATGCACAAACAGTAATTTCTCCGCATTGCAAGGTGCAATTCTGAAATTTTTTACTTTTTCCTGCTCCTCTTAGCATGATAAAGAAGATAAAAAGAGAGTGAGATGCCAGCTCCTTTCATTCAGTCAGTAGCTTCAATCATTTCTGGTATATGAATAACATGATGTTTTTCAATGGCAAAAATCAATGAATATAGTAAATGCACAAACAGTAATTTCTCCGCATTGCAAGGTGCAATTCTGAAATTTTTTGCTTTTTCCTGCTCCTCTTAGCATGATAAAGAAGATTCAAAGAGAGTGAGATGCCAGCTCCTTTCATTCAGTCAGTAGCTTCAATCATTTCTGGACGTTTTTCAATGGCAAAAATCAATGAATATTGTAAATGCACAAACAGTAATTTCTCCGCATTGCAAGGTGCAATTCTGAAATTTTTTGCTTTTTCCTGCTCCTCTTAGCATGATAAACAAGATTCAAAGAGAGTGAGATGCCAGCTCCTTTCATTCAGTCAGTAGCTTCAATCATTTCTGGACGTTTTTCAATGGCAAAAATCATTGAATATTGTAAATGCACAAACAGTAATTTCTCCGCATTGCAAGGTGCAATTCTGAAATTTTTTACTTTTTCCTGCTCCTCTTAGCATGATAAAGAAGATTCAAAGAGAGTGAGATGCCAGCTCCTTTCATTCAGTCAGTAGCTTCAATCATTTCTGGTATATGAATAACATGATGTTTTTCAATCGCAAAAATCAATGAATATTGTAAATGCACAAACAGTAATTTCTCCGCATTGCAAGGTGCAATTCTGAAATTTTTTGCTTTTTCCTGCTCCTCTTAGCATGATAAAGAAGATTCAAAGAGAGTGAGATGCCAGCTCCTTTCATTCAGTCAGTAGCTTCAATCATTTCTGGACGTTTTTCAATGGCAAAAATCAATGAATATTGTAAATGCACAAACAGTAATTTCTCCACATTGCAAGGTGCAATTCTGAAATTTTTTGCTTTTTCCTGCTCCTCTTAGCATGATAAAGAAGATTCAAAGAGAGTGAGATGCCAGCTCCTTTCATTCAGTCAGTAGCTTCAATCATTTCTGGACATTTTTCAATGGCAAAAATCAATGAATATTGTAAATGCACAAACAGTAATTTCTCCGCATTGCAAGGTGCAATTCTGAAATTTTTTGCTTTTTCCTGCTCCTCTTAGCATGATAAAGAAGATTCAAAGAGAGTGAGATGCCAGCTCCTTTCATTCAGTCAGTAGCTTCAATCATTTCTGGACGTTTTTCAATGGCAAAAATCAATGAATATTGTAAATGCACAAACAGTAATTTCTCCGCATTGCAAGGTGCAATTCTGAAATTTTTTGCTTTTTCCTGCTCCTCTTAGCATGATAAAGAAGATTCAAAGAGAGTGAGGTGCCAGCTCCTTTCATTCAGTCAGGAGCTTCAAACATTTCTGGTATATGAATAACATGTTTTTCAATGGCAAAAATCAATGAATATTGTAAATGCACAAACAGTAATTTCTCCGCATTGCAAGGTGCAATTTTGAAATTTTTTGCTTTTTCCTGCTCCTCTTAGCATGATAAAGAAGATTCAAAGAGAGTGAGATGCCAGCTCCTTTCTTTCAGTCAGTAGCTTCAATCATTTCTGGACGTTTTTCAATGGCAAAAATCAATGAATATTGTAAATGCACAAACAGTAATTTCTCCGCATTGCAAGGTGCAATTCTGAAATTTTTTGCTTTTTCCTGCTCCTCTTAGCATGATAAAGAAGATTCAAAGAGAGTGAGATGCCAGCTCCTTTCATTCAGTCAGTAGCTTCAATCATTTCTGGACGTTTTTCAATGGCAAAAATCAATGAATATTGTAAATGCACAAACTGTAATTTCTCCGCATTGCAAGGTGCAATTCTGAAATTTTTTGCTTTTTCCTGCTCCTCTTAGCATGATAAAGAAGATTCAAAGAGAGTGAGATGCCAGCTCCTTTCATTCAGTCAGTAGCTTCAATCATTTCTGGACGTTTTTCAATGGCAAAAATCAATGAATATTGTAAATGCACAAACAGTAATTTCTCCGCATTGCAAGGTGCAATTCTGAAATTTTTTGGTTTTTCCTGCTCCTCTTAGCATGATAAAGAAGATTCAAAGAGAGTGAGATGCCAGCTCCTTTCATTCAGTCAGTAGCTTCAATCATTTCTGGACGTTTTTCAATGGCAAAAATCAATGAATATTGTAAATGCACAAACAGTAATTTCTCCGCATTGCAAGGTGCAATTCTGAAATTTTTTGCTTTTTCCTGCTCCTCTTAGCATGATAAAGAAGATTCAAAGAGAGTGAGATGTCAGCTCCTTTCATTCAGTCAGTAGCTTCAAACATTTCTGGTATATGAATAACATGATGTTTTTCAATGGCAAAAATCAATGAATATTGTAAATGCACAAACAGTAATTTCTCCGCATTGCAAGGTGCAATTCTGAAATTTTTTGCTTTTTCCTGCTCCTCTTAGCATGATAAAGAAGATTCAAAGAGAGTGAGATGCCAGCTCCTTTCATTGTCAGTAGCTTCAATCATTTCTGGACGTTTTTCAATGGCAAAAATCAATGAATATTGTAAATGCACAAACAGTAATTTCTCCGCATTGCAAGGTGCAATTCTGAAATTTTTTGCTTTTTCCTGCTCCTCTTAGCATTATGAAGATTCAAGGAGAGTGAGATACCAGCTCCTTTCATTCAGTCAGTAGCTTCAAACATTTCTGGTATATGAATAACATGATGTTTTTCAATGGCAAAAATCAATGAATTTTGTAAATGCACAAACAGTAATTTCTCCGCATTGCAAGGCGCAATTCTGAAATTTTTTGCTTTTTCCTGCTCCTCTTAGCATGATAAAGAAGATTCAAAGAGAGTGAGATGCCAGCTCCTTTCATTCAGTCAGTAGCTTCAATCATTTCTGGACATTTTTCAATGGCAAAAATCATTGAATATTGTAAATGCACAAACAGTAATTTCTCCGCATTGCAAGGTGCAATTCTGAAATTTTTTGCTTTTTCCTGCTCCTCTTAGCATGATAAAGAAGATTCAAAGAGAGTGAGATGCCAGCTCCTTTCATTCAGTCAGTAGCTTCAATCATTTCTGGACGTTTTTCAATGGCAAAAATCAATGAATATTGTAAATTCACAAACAGTAATTTCTCCGCATTGCAAGGTGCAATTCTGAAATTTTTTGCTTTTTCCTGCTCCTCTTAGCATGATAAAGAAGATTCAAAGAGAGTGAGGTGCCAGCTCCTTTCATTCAGTCAGGAGCTTCAAACATTTCTGGTATATGAATAACATGTTTTTCAATGGCAAAAATCAATGAATATTGTAAATGCTCAAACAGTAATTTCTCCGCATTGCAAGGTGCAATTCTGAAATTTTTTGCTTTTTCCTGCTCCTCTTAGCATGATAAAGAAGATTCAAAGAGAGTGAGATGCCAGCTCCTTTCATTCAGTCAGTAGCTTCAATCATTTCTGGACGTTTTTCAATGGCAAAAATCAATGAATATTGTAAATGCACAAACAGTAATTACTCCGCATTGCAAGGTGCAATTCTGAAATTTTTTGCTTTTTCCTGCTCCTCTTAGCATGATAAAGAAGATTCAAAGAGAGTGAGATGCCAGCTCCTTTCATTCAGTCAGTAGCTTCAATCATTTCTGGACGTTTTTCAATGGCAAAAATCAATGAATATTGTAAATGCACAAACTGTAATTTCTCCGCATTGCAAGGTGCAATTCTGAAATTTTTTGCTTTTTCCTGCTCCTCTTAGCATGATAAAGAAGATTCAAAGAGAGTGAGATGCCAGCTCCTTTCATTCAGTCAGTAGCTTCAATCATTTCTGGACGTTTTTCAATGGCAAAAATCAATGAATATTGTAAATGCACAAACAGTAATTTCTCCGCATTGCAAGGTGCAATTCTGAAATTTTTTGCTTTTTCCTGCTCCTCTTAGCATGATAAAGAAGATTCAAAGAGAGTGAGATGCCAGCTCCTTTCATTCAGTCAGTAGCTTCAATCATTTCTGGACGTTTTTCAATGGCAAAAATCAATGAATATTGTAAATGCACAAACAGTAATTTCTCCGCATTGCAAGGTGCAATTCTGAAATTTTTTGCTTTTTCCTGCTCCTCTTAGCATGATAAAGAAGATTCAAAGAGAGTGAGATGTCAGCTCCTTTCATTCAGTCAGTAGCTTCAAACATTTCTGGTATATGAATAACGATGTTTTTCAATGGCAAAAATCAATGAATATTGTAAATGCACAAACAGTAATTTCTCCGCATTGCAAGGTGCAATTCTGAAATTTTTTGCTTTTTCCTGCTCCTCTTAGCATGATAAAGAAGATTCAAAGAGAGTGAGATGCCAGCTCCTTTCATTCAGTCAGTAGCTTCAATCATTTCTGGTATATGAATAACATGATGTTTTTCAATGGCAAAAATCAATGAATTTTGTAAATGCACAAACAGTAATTTCTCAGCATTGCAAGGTGCAATTCTGAAATTTTTTGCTTTTTCCTGCTCCTCTTAGCATGATAAAGAAGATTCAAAGAGAGTGAGATGCCAGCTCCTTTCATTGTCAGTAGCTTCAATCATTTCTGGACGTTTTTCAATGGCAAAAATCAATGAATATTGTAAATGCACAAACAGTAATTTCTCCGCATTGCAAGGTGCAATTCTGAAATTTTTTGCTTTTTCCTGCTCCTCTTAGCATTATGAAGAAGATTCAAAGAGAGTGAGATACCAGCTCCTTTCATTAAGTCAGTAGCTTCAAACATTTCTGGTACATGAATAACATGATGTTTTTCAATGGCAAAAATCAATGAATATTGTAAATGCACAAACAGTAATTTCTCCGCATTGCAAGGTGCAATTCTGAAATTTTTTGCTTTTTCCTGCTCCTCTTAGCATGATAAAGAAGATTCAAAGAGAGTGAGATGCCAGCTCCTTTCGTTCAGTCAGTAGCTTCAATCATTTCTGGACGTTTTTCAATGGCAAAAATCATTGAATATTGTAAATGCACAAACAGTAATTTCTCCGCATTGCAAGGTGCAATTCTGAAATTTTTTACTTTTTCCTGCTCCTCTTAGCATTATAAAGAAGATTCAAAGAGAGTGAGATGCCAGCTCCTTTCATTCAGTCAGTAGCTTCAATCATTTCTGGTATATGAATAACATGATGTTTTTCAATGGCAAAAATCAATGAATATTGTAAATGGACAAACAGTAATTTCTCCGCATTGCAAGGTGCAATTCTGAAATTTTTTGCTTTTTCCTGCTCCTCTTAGCATGATAAAGAAGATTCAAAGAGAGTGAGATGCCAGCTCCTTTCATTCAGTCAGTAGCTTCAATCATTTCTGGACGTTTTTCAATGGCAAAAATCAATGAATATTGTAAATGCACAAACAGTAATTTCTCCGCATTGCAAGGTGCAATTCTGAAATTTTTTGCTTTTTCCTGCTCCTCTTAGCATGATAAAGAAGATTCAAAGAGAGTGAGATGACAGCTCCTTTCATTCAGTCAGTAGCGTCAATCATTTCTGGCATATGAATAACATGATGTTTTTCAATGGCAAAAATCAATGAATATTGTAAATGCACAAACAGTAATTTCTCCGCATTGCAAGGTGCAATTCTGAAATTTTTTGCTTTTTCCTGCTCCTCTTAGCATGATAAAGAAGATTCAAAGAGAGTGAGATGCCAGCTCCTTTCCTTCAGTCAGTAGCGTCAATCATTTCTGGCATATGAATAACATGATGTTTTTCAATGGCAAAAATCAATGAATTTTGTAAATGCACAAACAGTAATTTCTCCGCATTGCAAGGCGCAATTCTGAAATTTTTTGCTTTTTCCTGCTCCTCTTAGCATGATAAAGAAGATTCAAAGAGAGTGAGATGCCAGCTCCTTTCATTCAGTCAGTAGCTTCAATCATTTCTGGACATTTTTCAATGGCAAAAATCAATGAATATTGTAAATGCACAAACAGTAATTTCTCCGCATTGCAAGGTGCAATTCTGAAATTTTTTGCTTTTTCCTGCTCCTCTTAGCATGATAAAGAAGATTCAAAGAGAGTGAGATGACAGCTCCTTTCATTCAGTCAGTAGCTTCAATCATTTCTGGACGTTTTTCAATGGCAAAAATCAATGAATATTGTAAATGCACAAACAGTAATTTCTCCGCATTGCAAGGTGCAATTCTGAAATTTTTTGCTTTTTCCTGCTCCTCTTAGCATGATAAAGAAGATTCAAAGAGAGTGAGGTGCCAGCTCCTTTCATTCAGTCAGGAGCTTCAAACATTTCTGGTATATGAATAACATGTTTTTCAATGGCAAAAATCAATGAATATTGTAAATTCACAAACAGTAATTTCTCCGCATTGCAAGGTGCAATTCTGAAATTTTTTGCTTTTTCCTGCTCCTCTTAGCATGATAAAGAAGATTCAAAGAGAGTGAGATGCCAGCTCCTTTCATTCAGTCAGTAGCTTCAATCATTTCTGGACGTTTTTCAATGGCAAAAATCAATGAATATTGTAAATGCACAAACAGTAATTTCTCCGCATTGCAAGGTGCAATTCTGAAATTTTTTGCTTTTTCCTGCTCCTCTTAGCATGATAAACAAGATTCAAAGAGAGTGAGATGCCAGCTCCTTTCATTCAGTCAGTAGCTTCAATCATTTCTGGACGTTTTTCAATGGCAAAAATCATTGAATATTGTAAATGCACAAACAGTAATTTCTCCGCATTGCAAGGTGCAATTCTGAAATTTTTTACTTTTTCCTGCTCCTCTTAGCATGATAAAGAAGATTCAAAGAGAGTGAGATGCCAGCTCCTTTCATTCAGTCAGTAGCTTCAATCATTTCTGGTATATGAATAACATGATGTTTTTCAATCGCAAAAATCAATGAATATTGTAAATGCACAAACAGTAATTTCTCCGCATTGCAAGGTGCAATTCTGAAATTTTTTGCTTTTTCCTGCTCCTCTTAGCATGATAAAGAAGATTCAAAGAGAGTGAGATGCCAGCTCCTTTCATTCAGTCAGTAGCTTCAATCATTTCTGGACGTTTTTCAATGGCAAAAATCAATGAATATTGTAAATGCACAAACAGTAATTTCTCCGCATTGCAAGGTGCAATTCTGAAATTTTTTGCTTTTTCCTGCTCCTCTTAGCATGATAAAGAAGATTCAAAGAGAGTGAGATGCCAGCTCCTTTCATTCAGTCAGTAGCTTCAATCATTTCTGGACGTTTTTCAATGGCAAAAATCAATGAATATTGTAAATGCACAAACAGTAATTTCTCCGCATTGCAAGGTGCAATTCTGAAATTTTTTGCTTTTTCCTGCTCCTCTTAGCATGATAAAGAAGATTCAAAGAGAGTGAGGTGCCAGCTCCTTTCATTCAGTCAGGAGCTTCAAACATTTCTGGTATATGAATAACATGTTTTTCAATGGCAAAAATCAATGAATATTGTAAATGCACAAACAGTAATTTCTCCGCATTGCAAGGTGCAATTCTGAAATTTTTTGCTTTTTCCTGCTCCTCTTAGCATGATAAAGAAGATTCAAAGAGAGTGAGATGCCAGCTCCTTTCATTCAGTCAGTAGCTTCAATCATTTCTGGACGTTTTTCAATGGCAAAAATCAATGAATATTGTAAATGCACAAACAGTAATTTCTCCGCATTGCAAGGTGCAATTCTGAAATTTTTTGCTTTTTCCTGCTCCTCTTAGCATGATAAAGAAGATTCAAAGAGAGTGAGATGCCAGCTCCTTTCATTCAGTCAGTAGCTTCAATCATTTCTGGACGTTCTTCAATGGCAAAAATCAATGAATATTGTAAATGCACAAACTGTAATTTCTCCGCATTGCAAGGTGCAATTCTGAAATTTTTTGCTTTTTCCTGCTCCTCTTAGCATGATAAAGAAGATTCAAAGAGAGTGAGATGCCAGCTCCTTTCATTCAGTCAGTAGCTTCAATCATTTCTGGACGTTTTTCAATGGCAAAAATCAATGAATATTGTAAATGCACAAACAGTAATTTCTCCGCATTGCAAGGTGCAATTCTGAAATTTTTTGCTTTTTCCTGCTCCTCTTAGCATGATAAAGAAGATTCAAAGAGAGTGAGATGCCAGCTCCTTTCATTCAGTCAGTAGCTTCAATCATTTCTGGACGTTTTTCAATGGCAAAAATCAATGAATATTGTAAATGCACAAACAGTAATTTCTCCGCATTGCAAGGTGCAATTCTGAAATTTTTTGCTTTTTCCTGCTCCTCTTAGCATGATAAAGAAGATTCAAAGAGAGTGAGATGCCAGCTCCTTTCATTCAGTCAGTAGCTTCAAACATTTCTGGTATATGAATAACATGATGTTTTTCAATGGCAAAAATCAATGAATATTGTAAATGCACAAACAGTAATTTCTCCGCATTGCAAGGTGCAATTCTGAAATTTTTTGCTTTTTCCTGCTCCTCTTAGCATGATAAAGAAGATTCAAAGAGAGTGAGATGCCAGCTCCTTTCATTCAGTCAGTAGCTTCAATCATTTCTGGACGTTTTTCAATTGCAAAAATCAATGAATATTGTAAATGCACAAACAGTAATTTCTCCGCATTGCAAGGTGCAATTCTGAAATTTTTTGCTTTTTCCTGCTCCTCTTAGCATGATAAAGACGATTCAAAGAGAGTGAGATGCCAGCTACTTTCATTCAGTCAGTAGCTTCAATCATTTCTGGTATATGAATAACATGATGTTTTTCAATGGCAAAAATCAATGAATATTGTAAATGCACAAACAGTAATTTCTCTGCATTGCAAGGTGCAATTCTGAAATTTTTTGCTTTTTCCTGCTGCTCTTAGCATGTTAAAGAAGATTCAAAGAGAGTGAGATGCCAGCTCCTTTCATTCAGTCAGTAGCTTCAATCATTTCTGGTATATGAATAACATGATGTTTTTCAATGGCAAAAATCAATGAATATTGTAAATGCACAAACAGTAATTTATCCGCATTGCAAGGTGCAATTCTGAAATTTTTTGCTTTTTCCTGCTCCTCTTAGCATGATAAAGAAGATTCAAAGAGAGTGAGATGCCAGCTCCTTTCATTCAGTCAGTAGCTTCAAACATTTCTGGTATATGAATAACATGATGTTTTTCAATGGCAAAAATCAATGAATATTGTAAATGCACAAACAGTAATTTCTCCGCATTGCAAGGTGCAATTCTGAAATTTTTTGCTTTTTCCTGCTCCTCTTAGCATGATAAAGAAGATTCAAAGAGAGTGAGATGCCAGCTCCTTTCATTCAGTCAGTAGCTTCAATCATTTCTGGACGTTTTTCAATGGCAAAAATCAATGAATATTGTAAATGCACAAACAGTAATTTCTCCGCATTGCAAGGTGCAATTCTGAAATTTTTTGCTTTTTCCTGCTCCTCTTAGCATGATAATGAAGATTCAAAGAGAGTGAGATGCCAGCTCCTTTCATTCAGTCAGTAGCTTCAATCATTTCTGGTATATGAATAACATGATGTTTTTCAATGGCAAAAATCAATGAATTTTGTAAATGCACAAACAGTAATTTCTCCGCATTGCAAGGTGCAATTCTGAAATTTTTTGCTTTTTCCTGCTCCTCTTAGCATGATAAAGAAGATTCAAAGAGAGTGAGATGCCAGCTCCTTTCATTCAGTCAGTAGCTTCAATCATTTCTGGACGTTTTTCAATGGCAAAAATCAATGAATATTGTAAATGCACAAACAGTAATTTCTCCGCATTGCAAGGTGCAATTCTGAAATTTTTTGCTTTTTCCTGCTCCTCTTAGCATGATAAAGAAGATTCAAAGAGAGTGAGATGCCAGCTCCTTTCATTCAGTCAGTAGCTTCAATCATTTCTGGTATATGAATAACATGATGTTTTTCAATGGCAAAAATCAATGAATTTTGTAAATGCACAAACAGTAATTTCTCCGCATTGCAAGGTGCAATTCTGAAATTTTTTGCTTTTTCCTGCTCCTCTTAGCATGATAAAGAAGATTCAAAGAGAGTGAGATGCCAGCTCCTTTCATTCAGTCAGTAGCTTCAATCATTTCTGGACGTTTTTCAATGGCAAAAATCAATGAATTGTAAATGCACAAACAGTAATTTCTCCGCATTGCAAGGTGCAATTCTGAAATTTTTTGCTTTTTCCTGCTCCTCTTAGCATGATAAAGAAGATTCAAAGAGAGTGAGATGCCAGCTCCTTTCATTCAGTCAGTAGCTTCAAACATTTCTGGTATATGAATAACATGATGTTTTTCAATGGCAAAAATCAATGAATATTTTAAATGCACAAACAGTGATTTCTCCGCATTGCAAGGTGCAATTCTGAAATTTTTTACTTTTTCCTGCTCCTCTTAGCATGATAAAGAAGATTCAAAGAGAGTGAGATGCCAGCTCCTTTCATTCAGTCAGTAGCTTCAATCATTTCTGGTATATGAATAACATGATGTTTTTCAATGGCAAAAATCAATGAATATAGTAAATGCACAAACAGTAATTTCTCCGCATTGCAAGGTGCAATTCTGAAATTTTTTGCTTTTTCCTGCTCCTCTTAGCATGATAAAGAAGATTCAAAGAGAGTGAGATGCCAGCTCCTTTCATTCAGTCAGTAGCTTCAATCATTTCTGGACGTTTTTCAATGGCAAAAATCAATGAATATTGTAAATGCACAAACAGTAATTTCTCCGCATTGCAAGGTGCAATTCTGAAATTTTTTGCTTTTTCCTGCTCCTCTTAGCATGATAAACAAGATTCAAAGAGAGTGAGATGCCAGCTCCTTTCATTCAGTCAGTAGCTTCAATCATTTCTGGACGTTTTTCAATGGCAAAAATCATTGAATATTGTAAATGCACAAACAGTAATTTCTCCGCATTGCAAGGTGCAATTCTGAAATTTTTTACTTTTTCCTGCTCCTCTTAGCATGATAAAGAAGATTCAAAGAGAGTGAGATGCCAGCTCCTTTCATTCAGTCAGTAGCTTCAATCATTTCTGGTATATGAATAACATGATGTTTTTCAATCGCAAAAATCAATGAATATTGTAAATGCACAAACAGTAATTTCTCCGCATTGCAAGGTGCAATTCTGAAATTTTTTGCTTTTTCCTGCTCCTCTTAGCATGATAAAGAAGATTCAAAGAGAGTGAGATGCCAGCTCCTTTCATTCAGTCAGTAGCTTCAATCATTTCTGGACGTTTTTCAATGGCAAAAATCAATGAATATTGTAAATGCACAAACAGTAATTTCTCCACATTGCAAGGTGCAATTCTGAAATTTTTTGCTTTTTCCTGCTCCTCTTAGCATGATAAAGAAGATTCAAAGAGAGTGAGATGCCAGCTCCTTTCATTCAGTCAGTAGCTTCAATCATTTCTGGACATTTTTCAATGGCAAAAATCAATGAATATTGTAAATGCACAAACAGTAATTTCTCCGCATTGCAAGGTGCAATTCTGAAATTTTTTGCTTTTTCCTGCTCCTCTTAGCATGATAAAGAAGATTCAAAGAGAGTGAGATGCCAGCTCCTTTCATTCAGTCAGTAGCTTCAATCATTTCTGGACGTTTTTCAATGGCAAAAATCAATGAATATTGTAAATGCACAAACAGTAATTTCTCCGCATTGCAAGGTGCAATTCTGAAATTTTTTGCTTTTTCCTGCTCCTCTTAGCATGATAAAGAAGATTCAAAGAGAGTGAGGTGCCAGCTCCTTTCATTCAGTCAGGAGCTTCAAACATTTCTGGTATATGAATAACATGTTTTTCAATGGCAAAAATCAATGAATATTGTAAATGCACAAACAGTAATTTCTCCGCATTGCAAGGTGCAATTTTGAAATTTTTTGCTTTTTCCTGCTCCTCTTAGCATGATAAAGAAGATTCAAAGAGAGTGAGATGCCAGCTCCTTTCATTCAGTCAGTAGCTTCAATCATTTCTGGACGTTTTTCAATGGCAAAAATCAATGAATATTGTAAATGCACAAACAGTAATTTCTCCGCATTGCAAGGTGCAATTCTGAAATTTTTTGCTTTTTCCTGCTCCTCTTAGCATGATAAAGAAGATTCAAAGAGAGTGAGATGCCAGCTCCTTTCATTCAGTCAGTAGCTTCAATCATTTCTGGACGTTTTTCAATGGCAAAAATCAATGAATATTGTAAATGCACAAACTGTAATTTCTCCGCATTGCAAGGTGCAATTCTGAAATTTTTTGCTTTTTCCTGCTCCTCTTAGCATGATAAAGAAGATTCAAAGAGAGTGAGATGCCAGCTCCTTTCATTCAGTCAGTAGCTTCAATCATTTCTGGACGTTTTTCAATGGCAAAAATCAATGAATATTGTAAATGCACAAACAGTAATTTCTCCGCATTGCAAGGTGCAATTCTGAATTTTTTTGCTTTTTCCTGCTCCTCTTAGCATGATAAAGAAGATTCAAAGAGAGTGAGATGCCAGCTCCTTTCATTCAGTCAGTAGCTTCAATCATTTCTGGACGTTTTTCAATGGCAAAAATCAATGAATATTGTAAATGCACAAACAGTAATTTCTCCGCATTGCAAGGTGCAATTCTGAAATTTTTTGCTTTTTCCTGCTCCTCTTAGCATGATAAAGAAGATTCAAAGAGAGTGAGATGTCAGCTCCTTTCATTCAGTCAGTAGCTTCAAACATTTCTGGTATATGAATAACATGATGTTTTTCAATGGCAAAAATCAATGAATATTGTAAATGCACAAACAGTAATTTCTCCGCATTGCAAGGTGCAATTCTGAAATTTTTTGCTTTTTCCTGCTCCTCTTAGCATGATAAAGAAGATTCAAAGAGAGTGAGATGCCAGCTCCTTTCATTGTCAGTAGCTTCAATCATTTCTGGACGTTTTTCAATGGCAAAAATCAATGAATATTGTAAATGCACAAACAGTAATTTCTCCGCATTGCAAGGTGCAATTCTGAAATTTTTTGCTTTTTCCTGCTCCTCTTAGCATTATGAAGATTCAAGGAGAGTGAGATACCAGCTCCTTTCATTCAGTCAGTAGCTTCAAACATTTCTGGTATATGAATAACATGATGTTTTTCAATGGCAAAAATCAATGAATTTTGTAAATGCACAAACAGTAATTTCTCCGCATTGCAAGGCGCAATTCTGAAATTTTTTGCTTTTTCCTGCTCCTCTTAGCATGATAAAGAAGATTCAAAGAGAGTGAGATGCCAGCTCCTTTCATTCAGTCAGTAGCTTCAATCATTTCTGGACATTTTTCAATGGCAAAAATCATTGAATATTGTAAATGCACAAACAGTAATTTCTCCGCATTGCAAGGTGCAATTCTGAAATTTTTTGCTTTTTCCTGCTCCTCTTAGCATGATAAAGAAGATTCAAAGAGAGTGAGATGCCAGCTCCTTTCATTCAGTCAGTAGCTTCAATCATTTCTGGACGTTTTTCAATGGCAAAAATCAATGAATATTGTAAATTCACAAACAGTAATTTCTCCGCATTGCAAGGTGCAATTCTGAAATTTTTTGCTTTTTCCTGCTCCTCTTAGCATGATAAAGAAGATTCAAAGAGAGTGAGGTGCCAGCTCCTTTCATTCAGTCAGGAGCTTCAAACATTTCTGGTATATGAATAACATGTTTTTCAATGGCAAAAATCAATGAATATTGTAAATGCACAAACAGTAATTTCTCCGCATTGCAAGGTGCAATTCTGAAATTTTTTGCTTTTTCCTGCTCCTCTTAGCATGATAAAGAAGATTCAAAGAGAGTGAGATGCCAGCTCCTTTCATTCAGTCAGTAGCTTCAATCATTTCTGGACGTTTTTCAATGGCAAAAATCAATGAATATTGTAAATGCACAAACAGTAATTTCTCCGCATTGCAAGGTGCAATTCTGAAATTTTTTGCTTTTTCCTGCTCCTCTTAGCATGATAAAGAAGATTCAAAGAGAGTGAGATGCCAGCTCCTTTCATTCAGTCAGTAGCTTCAATCATTTCTGGACGTTTTTCAATGGCAAAAATCAATGAATATTGTAAATGCACAAACTGTAATTTCTCCGAATTGCAAGGTGCAATTCTGAAATTTTTTGCTTTTTCCTGCTCCTCTTAGCATGATAAAGAAGATTCAAAGAGAGTGAGATGCCAGCTCCTTTCATTCAGTCAGTAGCTTCAATCATTTCTGGACGTTTTTCAATGGCAAAAATCAATGAATATTGTAAATGCACAAACAGTAATTTCTCCGCATTGCAAGGTGCAATTCTGAAATTTTTTGCTTTTTCCTGCTCCTCTTAGCATGATAAAGAAGATTCAAAGAGAGTGAGATGCCAGCTCCTTTCATTCAGTCAGTAGCTTCAATCATTTCTGGACGTTTTTCAATGGCAAAAATCAATGAATATTGTAAATGCACAAACAGTAATTTCTCCGCATTGCAAGGTGCAATTCTGAAATTTTTTGCTTTTTCCTGCTCCTCTTAGCATGATAAAGAAGATTCAAAGAGAGTGAGATGTCAGCTCCTTTCATTCAGTCAGTAGCTTCAAACATTTCTGGTATGTGAATAACATGATGTTTTTCAATGGCAAAAATCAATGAATATTGTAAATGCACAAACAGTAATTTCTCCGCATTGCAAGGTGCAATTCTGAAATTTTTTGCTTTTTCCTGCTCCTCTTAGCATGATAAAGAAGATTCAAAGAGAGTGAGATGCCAGCTCCTTTCATTCAGTCAGTAGCTTCAATCATTTCTGGTATATGAATAACATGATGTTTTTCAATGGCAAAAATCAATGAATTTTGTAAATGCACAAACAGTAATTTCTCAGCATTGCAAGGTGCAATTCTGAAATTTTTTGCTTTTTCCTGCTCCTCTTAGCATGATAAAGAAGATTCAAAGAGAGTGAGATGCCAGCTCCTTTCATTGTCAGTAGCTTCAATCATTTCTTGACGTTTTTCAATGGCAAAAATCAATGAATATTGTAAATGCACAAACAGTAATTTCTCCGCATTGCAAGGTGCAATTCTGAAATTTTTTGCTTTTTCTTGCTCCTCTTAGCATGATAAAGAAGATTCAAAGAGAGTGAGATGCCAGCTCCTTTCGTTCAGTCAGTAGCTTCAATCATTTCTGGACGTTTTTCAATGGCAAAAATCATTGAATATTGTAAATGCACAAACAGTAATTTCTCCGCATTGCAAGGTGCAATTTTGAAATTTTTTACTTTTTCCTGCTCCTCTTAGCATGATAAAGAAGATTCAAAGAGAGTGAGATGCCAGCTCCTTTCATTCAGTCAGTAGCTTCAATCATTTCTGGACGTTTTTCAATTGCAAAAATCAATGAATATTGTAAATGCACAAACAGTAATTTCTCCGCATTGCAAGGTGCAATTCTGAAATTTTTTGCTTTTTCCTGCTCCTCTTAGCATGATAAAGAAGATTCAAAGAGAGTGAGATGCCAGCTCCTTTCATTCAGTCAGTAGCTTCAATCATTTCTGGACTTTTTTCAATGGCAAAAATCAATGAATATTGTAAATGCACAAACAGTAATTTCTCCGCATTGCAAGGTGCAATTCTGAAATTTTTTGCTTTTTCCTGCTCCTCTTAGCATGATAAAGAAGATTCAAAGAGAGTGAGATGCCAGCTCCTTTCCTTCAGTCAGTAGCTTCAATCATTTCTGGTATATGAATAACATGATGTTTTTCAATGGCAAAAATCAATGAATTTTGTAAATGCACAAACAGTAATTTCTCCGCATTGCAAGGCGCAATTCTGAAATTTTTTGCTTTTTCCTGCTCCTCTTAGCATGATAAAGAAGATTCAAAGAGAGTGAGATGCCAGCTCCTTTCATTCAGTCAGTAGCTTCAATCATTTCTGGACATTTTTCAATGGCAAAAATCAATGAATATTGTAAATGCACAAACAGTAATTTCTCCGCATTGCAAGGTGCAATTCTGAAATTTTTTGCTTTTTCCTGCTCCTCTTAGCATGATAAAGAAGATTCAAAGAGAGTGAGATGACAGCTCCTTTCATTCAGTCAGTAGCTTCAATCATTTCTGGACGTTTTTCAATGGCAAAAATCAATGAATATTGTAAATGCACAAACAGTAATTTCTCCGCATTGCAAGGTGCAATTCTGAAATTTTTTGCTTTTTCCTGCTCCTCTTAGCATGATAAAGAAGATTCAAAGAGAGTGAGGTGCCAGCTCCTTTCATTCAGTCAGGAGCTTCAAACATTTCTGGTATATGAATAACATGTTTTTCAATGGCAAAAATCAATGAATATTGTAAATGCACAAACAGTAATTTCTCCGCATTGCAAGGTGCAATTCTGAAATTTTTTGCTTTTTCCTGCTCCTCTTAGCATGATAAAGAAGATTCAAAGAGAGTGAGATGCCAGCTCCTTTCATTCAGTCAGTAGCTTCAATCATTTCTGGACGTTTTTCAATGGCAAAAATCAATGAATATTGTAAATGCACAAACAGTAATTACTCCGCATTGCAAGGTGCAATTCTGAAATTTTTTGCTTTTTCCTGCTCCTCTTAGCATGATAAAGAAGATTCAAAGAGAGTGAGATGCCAGCTCCTTTCATTCAGTCAGTAGCTTCAATCATTTCTGGACGTTTTTCAATGGCAAAAATCAATGAATATTGTAAATGCACAAACTGTAATTTCTCCGCATTGCAAGGTGCAATTCTGAAATTTTTTGCTTTTTCCTGCTCCTCTTAGCATGATAAAGAAGATTCAAAGAGAGTGAGATGCCAGCTCCTTTCATTCAGTCAGTAGCTTCAATCATTTCTGGACGTTTTTCAATGGCAAAAATCAATGAATATTGTAAATGCACAAACAGTAATTTCTCCGCATTGCAAGGTGCAATTCTGAAATTTTTTGCTTTTTCCTGCTCCTCTTAGCATGATAAAGAAGATTCAAAGAGAGTGAGATGCCAGCTCCTTTCATTCAGTCAGTAGCTTCAATCATTTCTGGACGTTTTTCAATGGCAAAAATCAATGAATATTGTAAATGCACAAACAGTAATTTCTCCGCATTGCAAGGTGCAATTCTGAAATTTTTTGCTTTTTCCTGCTCCTCTTAGCATGATAAAGAAGATTCAAAGAGAGTGAGATGTCAGCTCCTTTCATTCAGTCAGTAGCTTCAAACATTTCTGGTATATGAATAACATGATGTTTTTCAATGGCAAAAATCAATGAATATTGTAAATGCACAAACAGTAATTTCTCCGCATTGCAAGGTGCAATTCTGAAATTTTTTGCTTTTTCCTGCTCCTCTTAGCATGATAAAGAAGATTCAAAGAGAGTGAGATGCCAGCTCCTTTCATTCAGTCAGTAGCTTCAATCATTTCTGGTATATGAATAACATGATGTTTTTCAATGGCAAAAATCAATGAATTTTGTAAATGCACAAACAGTAATTTCTCAGCATTGCAAGGTGCAATTCTGAAATTTTTTGCTTTTTCCTGCTCCTCTTAGCATGATAAAGAAGATTCAAAGAGAGTGAGATGCCAGCTCCTTTCATTGTCAGTAGCTTCAATCATTTCTGGACGTTTTTCAATGGCAAAAATCAATGAATATTGTAAATGCACAAATAGTAATTTCTCCGCATTGCAAGGTGCAATTCTGAAATTTTTTGCTTTTTCCTGCTCCTCTTAGCATTATGAAGAAGATTCAAAGAGAGTGAGATACCAGCTCCTTTCATTAAGTCAGTAGCTTCAAACATTTCTGGTATATGAATAACATGATGTTTTTCAATGGCAAAAATCAATGAATATTGTAAATGCACAAACAGTAATTTCTCCGCATTGCAAGGTGCAATTCTGAAATTTTTTGCTTTTTCCTGCTCCTCTTAGCATGATAAAGAAGATTCAAAGAGAGTGAGATGCCAGCTCCTTTCGTTCAGTCAGTAGCTTCAATCATTTCTGGACGTTTTTCAATGGCAAAAATCATTGAATATTGTAAATGCACAAACAGTAATTTCTCCGCATTGCAAGGTGCAATTCTGAAATTTTTTACTTTTTCCTGCTCCTCTTAGCATTATAAAGAAGATTCAAAGAGAGTGAGATGCCAGCTCCTTTCATTCAGTCAGTAGCTTCAATCATTTCTGGTATATGAATAACATGATGTTTTTCAATCGCAAAAATCAATGAATATTGTAAATGCACAAACAGTAATTTCTCCGCATTGCAAGGTGCAATTCTGAAATTTTTTGCTTTTTCCTGCTCCTCTTAGCATGATAAAGAAGATTCAAAGAGAGTGAGATGCCAGCTCCTTTCATTCAGTCAGTAGCTTCAATCATTTCTGGACGTTTTTCAATGGCAAAAATCAATGAATATTGTAAATGCACAAACAGTAATTTCTCCGCATTGCAAGGTGCAATTCTGAAATTTTTTGATTTTTCCTGCTCCTCTTAGCATGATAAAGAAGATTCAAAGAGAGTGAGATGCCAGCTCCTTTCCTTCAGTCAGTAGCGTCAATCATTTCTGGCATATGAATAACATGATGTTTTTCAATGGCAAAAATCAATGAATTTTGTAAATGCACAAACAGTAATTTCTCCGCATTGCAAGGCGCAATTCTGAAATTTTTTGCTTTTTCCTGCTCCTCTTAGCATGATAAAGAAGATTCAAAGAGAGTGAGATGCCAGCTCCTTTCATTCAGTCAGTAGCTTCAATCATTTCTGGACATTTTTCAATGGCAAAAATCAATGAATATTGTAAATGCACAAACAGTAATTTCTCCGCATTGCAAGGTGCAATTCTGAAATTTTTTGCTTTTTCCTGCTCCTCTTAGCATGATAAAGAAGATTCAAAGAGAGTGAGATGACAGCTCCTTTCATTCAGTCAGTAGCGTCAATCATTTCTGGCATATGAATAACATGATGTTTTTCAATGGCAAAAATCAATGAATATTGTAAATGCACAAACAGTAATTTCTCCGCATTGCAAGGTGCAATTCTGAAATTTTTTGCTTTTTCCTGCTCCTCTTAGCATGATAAAGAAGATTCAAAGAGAGTGAGATGCCAGCTCCTTTCCTTCAGTCAGTAGCGTCAATCATTTCTGGCATATGAATAACATGATGTTTTTCAATGGCAAAAATCAATGAATTTTGTAAATGCACAAACAGTAATTTCTCCGCATTGCAAGGCGCAATTCTGAAATTTTTTGCTTTTTCCTGCTCCTCTTAGCATGATAAAGAAGATTCAAAGAGAGTGAGATGCCAGCTCCTTTCATTCAGTCAGTAGCTTCAATCATTTCTGGACATTTTTCAATGGCAAAAATCAATGAATATTGTAAATGCACAAACACTAATTTCTCCGCATTGCAAGGTGCAATTCTGAAATTTTTTGCTTTTTCCTGCTCCTCTTAGCATGATAAAGAAGATTCAAAGAGAGTGAGATGACAGCTCCTTTCATTCAGTCAGTAGCTTCAATCATTTCTGGACGTTTTTCAATGGCAAAAATCAATGAATATTGTAAATGCACAAACAGTAATTTCTCCGCATTGCAAGGTGCAATTCTGAAATTTTTTGCTTTTTCCTGCTCCTCTTAGCATGATAAAGAAGATTCAAAGAGAGTGAGGTGCCAGCTCCTTTCATTCAGTCAGGAGCTTCAAACATTTCTGGTATATGAATAACATGTTTTTCAATGGCAAAAATCAATGAATATTGTAAATTCACAAACAGTAATTTCTCCGCATTGCAAGGTGCAATTCTGAAATTTTTTGCTTTTTCCTGCTCCTCTTAGCATGATAAAGAAGATTCAAAGAGAGTGAGATGCCAGCTCCTTTCATTCAGTCAGTAGCTTCAATCATTTCTGGACGTTTTTCAATGGCAAAAATCAATGAATATTGTAAATGCACAAACAGTAATTTCTCCGCATTGCAAGGTGCAATTCTGAAATTTTTTGCTTTTTCCTGCTCCTCTTAGCATGATAAACAAGATTCAAAGAGAGTGAGATGCCAGCTCCTTTCATTCAGTCAGTAGCTTCAATCATTTCTGGACGTTTTTCAATGGCAAAAATCATTGAATATTGTAAATGCACAAACAGTAATTTCTCCGCATTGCAAGGTGCAATTCTGAAATTTTTTACTTTTTCCTGCTCCTCTTAGCATGATAAAGAAGATTCAAAGAGAGTGAGATGCCAGCTCCTTTCATTCAGTCAGTAGCTTCAATCATTTCTGGTATATGAATAACATGATGTTTTTCAATCGCAAAAATCAATGAATATTGTAAATGCACAAACAGTAATTTCTCCGCATTGCAAGGCGCAATTCTGAAATTTTTTGCTTTTTCCTGCTCCTCTTAGCATGATAAAGAAGATTCAAAGAGAGTGAGATGCCAGCTCCTTTCATTCAGTCAGTAGCTTCAATCATTTCTGGACATTTTTCAATGGCAAAAATCAATGAATATTGTAAATGCACAAACAGTAATTTCTCCGCATTGCAAGGTGCAATTCTGAAATTTTTTGCTTTTTCCTGCTCCTCTTAGCATGATAAAGATTCAAAGAGAGTGAGATGCCAGCTCCTTTCATTCAGTCAGTAGCTTCAATCATTTCTGGACGTTTTTCAATGGCAAAAATCAATGAATATTGTAAATGCACAAACAGTAATTTCTCCGCATTGCAAGGTGCAATTCTGAAATTTTTTGCTTTTTCCTGCTCCTCTTAGCATGATAAAGAAGATTCAAAGAGAGTGAGGTGCCAGCTCCTTTCATTCAGTCAGGAGCTTCAAACATTTCTGGTATATGAATAACATGTTTTTCAATGGCAAAAATCAATGAATATTGTAAATGCACAAACAGTAATTTCTCCGCATTGCAAGGTGCAATTCTGAAATTTTTTGCTTTTTCCTGCTCCTCTTAGCATGATAAAGAAGATTCAAAGAGAGTGAGATGCCAGCTCCTTTCATTGTCAGTAGCTTCAATCATTTCTGGACGTTTTTCAATGGCAAAAATCAATGAATATTGTAAATGCACAAACAGTAATTTCTCCGCATTGCAAGGTGCAATTCTGAAATTTTTTGCTTTTTCCTGCTCCTCTTAGCATGATAAAGAAGATTCAAAGAGAGTGAGATGCCAGCTCCTTTCCTTCAGTCAGTAGCGTCAATCATTTCTGGCATATGAATAACATGATGTTTTTCAATGGCAAAAATCAATGAATTTTGTAAATGCACAAACAGTAATTTCTCCGCATTGCAAGGCGCAATTCTGAAATTTTTTGCTTTTTCCTGCTCCTCTTAGCATGATAAAGAAGATTCAAAGAGAGTGAGATGCCAGCTCCTTTCATTCAGTCAGTAGCTTCAATCATTTCTGGACATTTTTCAATGGCAAAAATCAATGAATATTGTAAATGCACAAACAGTAATTTCTCCGCATTGCAAGGTGCAATTCTGAAATTTTTTGCTTTTTCCTGCTCCTCTTAGCATGATAAAGAAGATTCAAAGAGAGTGAGATGACAGCTCCTTTCATTCAGTCAGTAGCTTCAATCATTTCTGGACGTTTTTCAATGGCAAAAATCAATGAATATTGTAAATGCACAAACAGTAATTTCTCCGCATTGCAAGGTGCAATTCTGAAATTTTTTGCTTTTTCCTGCTCCTCTTAGCATTATGAAGAAGATTCAAAGAGAGTGAGATACCAGCTCCTTTCATTAAGTCAGTAGCTTCAAACATTTCTGGTATATGAATAACATGATGTTTTTCAATGGCAAAAATCAATGAATATTGTAAATGCACAAACAGTAATTTCTCCGCATTGCAAGGTGCAATTCTGAAATTTTTTGCTTTTTCCTGCTCCTCTTAGCATGATAAAGAAGATTCAAAGAGAGTGAGATGCCAGCTCCTTTCGTTCAGTCAGTAGCTTCAATCATTTCTGGACGTTTTTCAATGGCAAAAATCATTGAATATTGTAAATGCACAAACAGTAATTTCTCCGCATTGCAAGGTGCAATTCTGAAATTTTTTACTTTTTCCTGCTCCTCTTAGCATTATAAAGAAGATTCAAAGAGAGTGAGATGCCAGCTCCTTTCATTCAGTCAGTAGCTTCAATCATTTCTGGTATATGAATAACATGATGTTTTTCAATCGCAAAAATCAATGAATATTGTAAATGCACAAACAGTAATTTCTCCGCATTGCAAGGTGCAATTCTGAAATTTTTTGCTTTTTCCTGCTCCTCTTAGCATGATAAAGAAGATTCAAAGAGAGTGAGATGCCAGCTCCTTTCCTTCAGTCAGTAGCGTCAATCATTTCTGGCATATGAATAACATGATGTTTTTCAATGGCAAAAATCAATGAATTTTGTAAATGCACAAACAGTAATTTCTCCGCATTGCAAGGCGCAATTCTGAAATTTTTTGCTTTTTCCTGCTCCTCTTAGCATGATAAAGAAGATTCAAAGAGAGTGAGATGCCAGCTCCTTTCATTCAGTCAGTAGCTTCAATCATTTCTGGACATTTTTCAATGGCAAAAATCAATGAATATTGTAAATGCACAAACACTAATTTCTCCGCATTGCAAGGTGCAATTCTGAAATTTTTTGCTTTTTCCTGCTCCTCTTAGCATGATAAAGAAGATTCAAAGAGAGTGAGATGACAGCTCCTTTCATTCAGTCAGTAGCTTCAATCATTTCTGGACGTTTTTCAATGGCAAAAATCAATGAATATTGTAAATGCACAAACAGTAATTTCTCCGCATTGCAAGGTGCAATTCTGAAATTTTTTGCTTTTTCCTGCTCCTCTTAGCATGATAAAGAAGATTCAAAGAGAGTGAGGTGCCAGCTCCTTTCATTCAGTCAGGAGCTTCAAACATTTCTGGTATATGAATAACATGTTTTTCAATGGCAAAAATCAATGAATATTGTAAATTCACAAACAGTAATTTCTCCGCATTGCAAGGTGCAATTCTGAAATTTTTTGCTTTTTCCTGCTCCTCTTAGCATGATAAAGAAGATTCAAAGAGAGTGAGATGCCAGCTCCTTTCATTCAGTCAGTAGCTTCAATCATTTCTGGACGTTTTTCAATGGCAAAAATCAATGAATATTGTAAATGCACAAACAGTAATTTCTCCGCATTGCAAGGTGCAATTCTGAAATTTTTTGCTTTTTCCTGCTCCTCTTAGCATGATAAACAAGATTCAAAGAGAGTGAGATGCCAGCTCCTTTCATTCAGTCAGTAGCTTCAATCATTTCTGGACGTTTTTCAATGGCAAAAATCATTGAATATTGTAAATGCACAAACAGTAATTTCTCCGCATTGCAAGGTGCAATTCTGAAATTTTTTACTTTTTCCTGCTCCTCTTAGCATGATAAAGAAGATTCAAAGAGAGTGAGATGCCAGCTCCTTTCATTCAGTCAGTAGCTTCAATCATTTCTGGTATATGAATAACATGATGTTTTTCAATCGCAAAAATCAATGAATATTGTAAATGCACAAACAGTAATTTCTCCGCATTGCAAGGCGCAATTCTGAAATTTTTTGCTTTTTCCTGCTCCTCTTAGCATGATAAAGAAGATTCAAAGAGAGTGAGATGCCAGCTCCTTTCATTCAGTCAGTAGCTTCAATCATTTCTGGACATTTTTCAATGGCAAAAATCAATGAATATTGTAAATGCACAAACAGTAATTTCTCCGCATTGCAAGGTGCAATTCTGAAATTTTTTGCTTTTTCCTGCTCCTCTTAGCATGATAAAGATTCAAAGAGAGTGAGATGCCAGCTCCTTTCATTCAGTCAGTAGCTTCAATCATTTCTGGACGTTTTTCAATGGCAAAAATCAATGAATATTGTAAATGCACAAACAGTAATTTCTCCGCATTGCAAGGTGCAATTCTGAAATTTTTTGCTTTTTCCTGCTCCTCTTAGCATGATAAAGAAGATTCAAAGAGAGTGAGGTGCCAGCTCCTTTCATTCAGTCAGGAGCTTCAAACATTTCTGGTATATGAATAACATGTTTTTCAATGGCAAAAATCAATGAATATTGTAAATGCACAAACAGTAATTTCTCCGCATTGCAAGGTGCAATTCTGAAATTTTTTGCTTTTTCCTGCTCCTCTTAGCATGATAAAGAAGATTCAAAGAGAGTGAGATGCCAGCTCCTTTCATTGTCAGTAGCTTCAATCATTTCTGGACGTTTTTCAATGGCAAAAATCAATGAATATTGTAAATGCACAAACAGTAATTTCTCCGCATTGCAAGGTGCAATTCTGAAATTTTTTGCTTTTTCCTGCTCCTCTTAGCATGATAAAGAAGATTCAAAGAGAGTGAGATGCCAGCTCCTTTCCTTCAGTCAGTAGCGTCAATCATTTCTGGCATATGAATAACATGATGTTTTTCAATGGCAAAAATCAATGAATTTTGTAAATGCACAAACAGTAATTTCTCCGCATTGCAAGGCGCAATTCTGAAATTTTTTGCTTTTTCCTGCTCCTCTTAGCATGATAAAGAAGATTCAAAGAGAGTGAGATGCCAGCTCCTTTCATTCAGTCAGTAGCTTCAATCATTTCTGGACATTTTTCAATGGCAAAAATCAATGAATATTGTAAATGCACAAACAGTAATTTCTCCGCATTGCAAGGTGCAATTCTGAAATTTTTTGCTTTTTCCTGCTCCTCTTAGCATGATAAAGAAGATTCAAAGAGAGTGAGATGACAGCTCCTTTCATTCAGTCAGTAGCTTCAATCATTTCTGGACGTTTTTCAATGGCAAAAATCAATGAATATTGTAAATGCACAAACAGTAATTTCTCCGCATTGCAAGGTGCAATTCTGAAATTTTTTGCTTTTTCCTGCTCCTCTTAGCATTATGAAGAAGATTCAAAGAGAGTGAGATACCAGCTCCTTTCATTAAGTCAGTAGCTTCAAACATTTCTGGTATATGAATAACATGATGTTTTTCAATGGCAAAAATCAATGAATATTGTAAATGCACAAACAGTAATTTCTCCGCATTGCAAGGTGCAATTCTGAAATTTTTTGCTTTTTCCTGCTCCTCTTAGCATGATAAAGAAGATTCAAAGAGAGTGAGATGCCAGCTCCTTTCGTTCAGTCAGTAGCTTCAATCATTTCTGGACGTTTTTCAATGGCAAAAATCATTGAATATTGTAAATGCACAAACAGTAATTTCTCCGCATTGCAAGGTGCAATTCTGAAATTTTTTACTTTTTCCTGCTCCTCTTAGCATTATAAAGAAGATTCAAAGAGAGTGAGATGCCAGCTCCTTTCATTCAGTCAGTAGCTTCAATCATTTCTGGTATATGAATAACATGATGTTTTTCAATCGCAAAAATCAATGAATATTGTAAATGCACAAACAGTAATTTCTCCGCATTGCAAGGTGCAATTCTGAAATTTTTTGCTTTTTCCTGCTCCTCTTAGCATGATAAAGAAGATTCAAAGAGAGTGAGATGCCAGCTCCTTTCATTCAGTCAGTAGCTTCAATCATTTCTGGACGTTTTTCAATGGCAAAAATCAATGAATATTGTAAATGCACAAACAGTAATTTCTCCGCATTGCAAGGTGCAATTCTGAAATTTTTTGCTTTTTCCTGCTCCTCTTAGCATGATAAAGAAGATTCAAAGAGAGTGAGATGCCAGCTCCTTTCCTTCAGTCAGTAGCGTCAATCATTTCTGGCATATGAATAACATGATGTTTTTCAATGGCAAAAATCAATGAATTTTGTAAATGCACAAACAGTAATTTCTCCGCATTGCAAGGCGCAATTCTGAAATTTTTTGCTTTTTCCTGCTCCTCTTAGCATGATAAAGAAGATTCAAAGAGAGTGAGATGCCAGCTCCTTTCATTCAGTCAGTAGCTTCAATCATTTCTGGACATTTTTCAATGGCAAAAATCAATGAATATTGTAAATGCACAAACAGTAATTTCTCCGCATTGCAAGGTGCAATTCTGAAATTTTTTGCTTTTTCCTGCTCCTCTTAGCATGATAAAGAAGATTCAAAGAGAGTGAGATGACAGCTCCTTTCATTCAGTCAGTAGCGTCAATCATTTCTGGCATATGAATAACATGATGTTTTTCAATGGCAAAAATCAATGAATATTGTAAATGCACAAACAGTAATTTCTCCGCATTGCAAGGTGCAATTCTGAAATTTTTTGCTTTTTCCTGCTCCTCTTAGCATGATAAAGAAGATTCAAAGAGAGTGAGATGCCAGCTCCTTTCCTTCAGTCAGTAGCGTCAATCATTTCTGGCATATGAATAACATGATGTTTTTCAATGGCAAAAATCAATGAATTTTGTAAATGCACAAACAGTAATTTCTCCGCATTGCAAGGCGCAATTCTGAAATTTTTTGCTTTTTCCTGCTCCTCTTAGCATGATAAAGAAGATTCAAAGAGAGTGAGATGCCAGCTCCTTTCATTCAGTCAGTAGCTTCAATCATTTCTGGACATTTTTCAATGGCAAAAATCAATGAATATTGTAAATGCACAAACAGTAATTTCTCCGCATTGCAAGGTGCAATTCTGAAATTTTTTGCTTTTTCCTGCTCCTCTTAGCATGATAAAGAAGATTCAAAGAGAGTGAGATGACAGCTCCTTTCATTCAGTCAGTAGCTTCAATCATTTCTGGACGTTTTTCAATGGCAAAAATCAATGAATATTGTAAATGCACAAACAGTAATTTCTCCGCATTGCAAGGTGCAATTCTGAAATTTTTTGCTTTTTCCTGCTCCTCTTAGCATGATAAAGAAGATTCAAAGAGAGTGAGGTGCCAGCTCCTTTCATTCAGTCAGGAGCTTCAAACATTTCTGGTATATGAATAACATGTTTTTCAATGGCAAAAATCAATGAATATTGTAAATTCACAAACAGTAATTTCTCCGCATTGCAAGGTGCAATTCTGAAATTTTTTGCTTTTTCCTGCTCCTCTTAGCATGATAAAGAAGATTCAAAGAGAGTGAGATGCCAGCTCCTTTCATTCAGTCAGTAGCTTCAATCATTTCTGGACGTTTTTCAATGGCAAAAATCAATGAATATTGTAAATGCACAAACAGTAATTTCTCCGCATTGCAAGGTGCAATTCTGAAATTTTTTGCTTTTTCCTGCTCCTCTTAGCATGATAAACAAGATTCAAAGAGAGTGAGATGCCAGCTCCTTTCATTCAGTCAGTAGCTTCAATCATTTCTGGACGTTTTTCAATGGCAAAAATCATTGAATATTGTAAATGCACAAACAGTAATTTCTCCGCATTGCAAGGTGCAATTCTGAAATTTTTTACTTTTTCCTGCTCCTCTTAGCATGATAAAGAAGATTCAAAGAGAGTGAGATGCCAGCTCCTTTCATTCAGTCAGTAGCTTCAATCATTTCTGGTATATGAATAACATGATGTTTTTCAATCGCAAAAATCAATGAATATTGTAAATGCACAAACAGTAATTTCTCCGCATTGCAAGGCGCAATTCTGAAATTTTTTGCTTTTTCCTGCTCCTCTTAGCATGATAAAGAAGATTCAAAGAGAGTGAGATGCCAGCTCCTTTCATTCAGTCAGTAGCTTCAATCATTTCTGGACATTTTTCAATGGCAAAAATCAATGAATATTGTAAATGCACAAACAGTAATTTCTCCGCATTGCAAGGTGCAATTCTGAAATTTTTTGCTTTTTCCTGCTCCTCTTAGCATGATAAAGATTCAAAGAGAGTGAGATGCCAGCTCCTTTCATTCAGTCAGTAGCTTCAATCATTTCTGGACGTTTTTCAATGGCAAAAATCAATGAATATTGTAAATGCACAAACAGTAATTTCTCCGCATTGCAAGGTGCAATTCTGAAATTTTTTGCTTTTTCCTGCTCCTCTTAGCATGATAAAGAAGATTCAAAGAGAGTGAGGTGCCAGCTCCTTTCATTCAGTCAGGAGCTTCAAACATTTCTGGTATATGAATAACATGTTTTTCAATGGCAAAAATCAATGAATATTGTAAATGCACAAACAGTAATTTCTCCGCATTGCAAGGTGCAATTCTGAAATTTTTTGCTTTTTCCTGCTCCTCTTAGCATGATAAAGAAGATTCAAAGAGAGTGAGATGCCAGCTCCTTTCATTGTCAGTAGCTTCAATCATTTCTGGACGTTTTTCAATGGCAAAAATCAATGAATATTGTAAATGCACAAACAGTAATTTCTCCGCATTGCAAGGTGCAATTCTGAAATTTTTTGCTTTTTCCTGCTCCTCTTAGCATGATAAAGAAGATTCAAAGAGAGTGAGATGCCAGCTCCTTTCCTTCAGTCAGTAGCGTCAATCATTTCTGGCATATGAATAACATGATGTTTTTCAATGGCAAAAATCAATGAATTTTGTAAATGCACAAACAGTAATTTCTCCGCATTGCAAGGCGCAATTCTGAAATTTTTTGCTTTTTCCTGCTCCTCTTAGCATGATAAAGAAGATTCAAAGAGAGTGAGATGCCAGCTCCTTTCATTCAGTCAGTAGCTTCAATCATTTCTGGACATTTTTCAATGGCAAAAATCAATGAATATTGTAAATGCACAAACAGTAATTTCTCCGCATTGCAAGGTGCAATTCTGAAATTTTTTGCTTTTTCCTGCTCCTCTTAGCATGATAAAGAAGATTCAAAGAGAGTGAGATGACAGCTCCTTTCATTCAGTCAGTAGCTTCAATCATTTCTGGACGTTTTTCAATGGCAAAAATCAATGAATATTGTAAATGCACAAACAGTAATTTCTCCGCATTGCAAGGTGCAATTCTGAAATTTTTTGCTTTTTCCTGCTCCTCTTAGCATGATAAAGAAGATTCAAAGAGAGTGAGGTGCCAGCTCCTTTCATTCAGTCAGTAGCTTCAATCATTTCTGGACGTTTTTCAATGGCAAAAATCAATGAATATTGTAAATGCACAAACAGTAATTTCTCCGCATTGCAAGGTGCAATTCTGAAATTTTTTGCTTTTTCCTGCTCCTCTTAGCATGATAAAGAAGATTCAAAGAGAGTGAGATGCCAGCTCCTTTCATTCAGTCAGTAGCTTCAATCATTTCTGGACGTTTTTCAATGGCAAAAATCAATGAATATTGTAAATGCACAAACAGTAATTTCTCCGCATTGCAAGGTGCAATTCTGAAATTTTTTGCTTTTTCCTGCTCCTCTTAGCATGATAAAGAAGATTCAAAGAGAGTGAGATGTCAGCTCCTTTCATTCAGTCAGTAGCTTCAAACATTTCTGGTATATGAATAACATGATGTTTTTCAATGGCAAAAATCAATGAATATTGTAAATGCACAAACAGTAATTTCTCCGCATTGCAAGGTGCAATTCTGAAATTTTTTGCTTTTTCCTGCTCCTCTTAGCATGATAAAGAAGATTCAAAGAGAATGAGATGCCAGCTCCTTTCATTCAGTCAGTAGCTTCAATCATTTCTGGTATATGAATAACATGATGTTTTTCAATGGCAAAAATCAATGAATTTTGTAAATGCACAAACAGTAATTTCTCAGCATTGCAAGGTGCAATTCTGAAATTTTTTGCTTTTTCCTGCTCTTCTTAGCATGATAAAGAAGATTCAAAGAGAGTGAGATGCCAGCTCCTTTCATTGTCAGTAGCTTCAATCATTTCTGGACGTTTTTCAATGGCAAAAATCAATGAATATTGTAAATGCACAAACAGTAATTTCTCCGCATTGCAAGGTGCAATTCTGAAATTTTTTGCTTTTTCCTGCTCCTCTTAGCATGATAAAGAAGATTCAAAGAGAGTGAGATGCCAGCTCCTTTCCTTCAGTCAGTAGCGTCAATCATTTCTGGCATATGAATAACATGATGTTTTTCAATGGCAAAAATCAATGAATTTTGTAAATGCACAAACAGTAATTTCTCCGCATTGCAAGGCGCAATTCTGAAATTTTTTGCTTTTTCCTGCTCCTCTTAGCATGATAAAGAAGATTCAAAGAGAGTGAGATGCCAGCTCCTTTCATTCAGTCAGTAGCTTCAATCATTTCTGGACATTTTTCAATGGCAAAAATCAATGAATATTGTAAATGCACAAACAGTAATTTCTCCGCATTGCAAGGTGCAATTCTGAAATTTTTTGCTTTTTCCTGCTCCTCTTAGCATGATAAAGAAGATTCAAAGAGAGTGAGATGACAGCTCCTTTCATTCAGTCAGTAGCTTCAATCATTTCTGGACGTTTTTCAATGGCAAAAATCAATGAATATTGTAAATGCACAAACAGTAATTTCTCCGCATTGCAAGGTGCAATTCTGAAATTTTTTGCTTTTTCCTGCTCCTCTTAGCATGATAAAGAAGATTCAAAGAGAGTGAGGTGCCAGCTCCTTTCATTCAGTCAGGAGCAAAAAATTTCAGAATTGCACCTTGCAATGCGGAGAAATTACTGTTTGTGCATTTACAATATTCATTGATTTTTGCCATTAAAAAACGTCCAGAAATGATTGAAGCTACTGACTGAATGAAAGGAGCTGGCATCTCACTCTCTTTGAATCTTCTTTATCATGCTAAGAGGAGCAGGAAAAAGCAAAAAATTTCAGAATTGCACCTTGCAATGCGGAGAAATTACTGTTTGTGCATTTACAATATTCATTGATTTTTGCCATTGAAAAACATCATGTTATTCATATACCAGAAATGTTTGAAGCTACTGACTGAATGAAAGGAGCTGGCATCTCACTCTCTTTGAATCTTCTTTATCATGCTAAGAGGAGCAGGAAAAAGCAAAAAATTTCAGAATTGCACCTTGCAATGCGGAGAAATTACTGTTTGTGCATTTACAATATTCATTGATTTTTGCCATTGAAAAACATCATGTTATTCATATACCAGAAATGATTGATGCTACTGACTGAATGAAAGGAGCTGGCATCTCACTCTCTTTGAATCTTCTTTATCATGCTAAGAGGAGCAGGAAAAAGCAAAAAATTTCAGAATTGCACCTTGCAATGCGGAGAAATTACTGTTTGTGCATTTACAATATTCATTGATTTTTGCCATTGAAAAACATCATGTTATTCATATACCAGAAATGTTTGAAGCTACTGACTGAATGAAAGGAGCTGGCATCTCACTCTCTTTGAATCTTCTTTATCATGCTAAGAGGAGCAGGAAAAAGCAAAAAATTTCAGAATTACACCTTGCAATGCGGAGAAATTACTGTTTGTGCATTTACAATATTCATTGATTTTTGCCATTGAAAAACATCATGTTATTCATATACCAGAAATGATTGAAGCTACTGACTGAATGAAAGGAGCTGGCATCTCACTCTCTTTGAATCTTCTTTATCATGCTAAGAGGAGCAGGAAAAAGCAAAAAATTTCAGAATTGCACCTTGCAATGCGGAGAAATTACTGTTTGTGCATTTACAATATTCATTGATTTTTGCAATTGAAAAACGTCCAGAAATGATTGAAGCTACTGACTGAATGAAAGGAGCTGGCATCTCACTCTCTTTGAATCTTCTTTATCATGCTAAGAGGAGCAGGAAAAAGCAAAAAATTTCAGAATTGCACCTTGCAATGCGGAGAAATTACTGTTTGTGCATTTACAATATTCATTGATTTTTGCCATTGAAAAACATCATGTTATTCATATACCAGGAATGTTTGAAGCTACTGACTGAATGAAAGGAGCTGGCATCTCACTCTCTTTGAATCTTCTTTATCATGCTAATAGGAGCAGGAAAAAGCAAAAAATTTCAGAATTGCACCTTGCAATGCGGAGAAATTACTGTTTGTGCATTTACAATATTCATTGATTTTTGCCATTGAAAAACGTCCAGAAATGATTGAAGCTACTGACTGAATGAAAGGAGCTGGCATCTCACTCTCTTTGAATCTTGTTTATCATGATAAGAGGAGCAGGAAAAAGCAAAAAATTTCAGAATTGCACCTTGCAATGCGAAGAAATTACTGTTTGTGCATTTACAATATTCATTGATTTTTGCCATTGAAAAACGTCCAGAAATGATTGAAGCTACTGACTGAATGAAAGGAGCTGGCATCTCACTCTCTTTGAATCTTCTTTATCATGCTAAGAGGAGCAGGAAAAAGCAAAAAATTTCAGAATTGCAACTTGCAATGCGGAGAAATTACTGTTTGTGCATTTACAATATTCATTGATTTTTGCCATTGAAAAACATCATGTTATTCATATACCAGAAATGATTGAAGCTACTGACTGAATGAAAGGAGCTGGCATCTCACTCTCTTTGAATCTTCTTTATCATGCTAAGAGGAGCAGGAAAAAGTAAAAAATTTCAGAATTGCACCTTGCAATGCGGAGAAATTACTGTTTGTGCATTTACAATATTCAATGATTTTTGCCATTGAAAAACGTCCAGAAATGATTGAAGCTACTGACTGAATGAAAGGAGCTGGCATCTCACTCTCTTTGAATCTTCTTTATCATGCTAAGAGGAGCAGGAAAAAGCAAAAAATTTCAGAATTGCACCTTGCAATGCGGAGAAATTACTGTTTGTGCATTTACAATATTCATTGATTTTTGCCATTGAAAAACATCATGTTATTCATATACCAGAAATGATTGAAGCTACTGACTGAATGAAAGGAGCTGGCATCTCACTCTCTTTGAATCTTCTTTATCATGCTAAGAGGAGCAGGAAAAAGTAAAAAATTTCAGAATTGCACCTTGCAATGCGGAGAAATTACTGTTTGTGCATTTACAATATTCAATGATTTTTGCCTTTGAAAAACGTCCAGAAATGATTGAAGCTACTGACTGAACGAAAGGAGCTGGCATCTCACTCTCTTTGAATCTTCTTTATCATGCTAAGAGGAGCAGGAAAAAGCAAAAAATTTCAGAATTGCACCTTGCAATGCGGAGAAATTACTGTTTGTGCATTTACAATATTCATTGATTTTTGCCATTGAAAAACATCATGTTATTCATATACCAGAAATGTTTGAAGCTACTGACTGAAAGAAAGGATCTGGCATCTCACTCTGAATTTTCTTTATCATGCTAAGAGGAGCAGGAAAAAGCAAAAAATTTCAGAATTGCACCTTGCAATGCGGAGAAATTACTGTTTGTGCATTTACAATATTCATTGATTTTTGCCATTGAAAAACGTCCAGAAATGATTGAAGCTACTGACTGAATGAAAGGAGCTGGCATCTCACTCTCTTTGAATCTTCTTTATCATGCTAAGAGGAGCAGGAAAAAGCAAAAAATTTCAGAATTGCACCTTGCAATGCGGAGAAATTACTGTTTGTGCATTTACAATATTCATTGATTTTTGCCATTGAAAAACATCATGTTATTCATATACCAGAAATGTTTGAAGCTACTGACTGAATGAAAGGAGCTGGCATCTCACTCTCTTTGAATCTTCTTTATCATGCTAAGAGGAGCAGGAAAAAGCAAAAAATTTCAGAATTGCACCTTGCAATGCGGAGAAATTACTGTTTGTGCACTTACAATATTCATTGATTTTTGCCATTGAAAAACATCGTTATTCATATACCAGAAATGATTGAAGCTACTGACTGAATGAAAGGAGCTGGCATCTCACTCTCTTTGAATCTTCTTTATCATGCTAAGAGGAGCAGGAAAAAGCAAAAAATTTCAGAATTGCACCTTGCAATGCGGAGAAATTACTGTTTGTGCATTTACAATATTCATTGATTTTTGCCATTGAAAAACATCATGTTATTCATATACCAGAAATGATTGAAGCTACTGACTGAATGAAAGGAGCTGGCATCTCACTCTCTATGAATCTTCTTTATCATGCTAAGAGGAGCAGGAAAAAGCAAAAAATTTCAGAATTGCACCTTGCAATGCGGAGAAATTACTGTTTGTGCATTTACAATATTCGTTGATTTTTGCAATTGAAAAACGTCCAGAAATGATTGGAGCTACTGACTGAATGAAAGGAGCTGGCATCTCACTCTCTTTGAATCTTCTTTATCATGCTAAGAGGAGCAGGAAAAAGCAAAAAATTTCAGAATTGCACCTTGCAATGCGGAGAAATTACTGTTTGTGCATTTACAATATTCATTGATTTTTGCCATTGAAAAACATCATGTTATTCATATACCAGGAATGTTTGAAGCTACTGACTGAATGAAAGGAGCTGGCATCTCACTCTCTTTGAATCTTCTTTATCATGCTAAGAGGAGCAGGAAAAAGCAAAAAATTTCAGAATTGCACCTTGCAATGCGGAGAAATTACTGTTTGTGCATTTACAATATTCATTGATTTTTGCCATTGAAAAACATCATGTTATTCATATACCAGGAATGTTTGAAGCTACTGACTGAATGAAAGGAGCTGGCATCTCACTCTCATTGAATCTTCTTTATCATGCTAAGAGGAGCAGGAAAAAGCAAAAAATTTCAGAATTGCACCTTGCAATGCGGAGAAATTACTGTTTGTGCATTTACAATATTCATTGATTTTTGCCATTGAAAAAAGTCCAGAAATGATTGAAGCTACTGACTGAATGAAAGGAGCTGGCATCTCACTCTCTTTGAATCTTGTTTATCATGATAAGAGGAGCAGGAAAAAGCAAAAAATTTCAGAATTGCACCTTGCAATGCGAAGAAATTACTGTTTGTGCATTTACAATATTCATTGATTTTTGCCATTGAAAAACGTCCAGAAATGATTGAAGCTACTGACTGAATGAAAGGAGCTGGCATCTCACTCTCTTTGAATCTTCTTTATCATGCTAAGAGGAGCAGGAAAAAGCAAAAAATTTCAGAATTGCAACTTGCAATGCGGAGAAATTACTGTTTGTGCATTTACAATATTCATTGATTTTTGCCATTGAAAAACATCATGTTATTCATATACCAGAAATGATTGAAGCTACTGACTGAATGAAAGGAGCTGGCATCTCACTCTCTTTGAATCTTCTTTATCATGCTAAGAGGAGCAGGAAAAAGTAAAAAATTTCAGAATTGCACCTTGCAATGCGGAGAAATTACTGTTTGTGCATTTACAATATTCAATGATTTTTGCCATTGAAAAACGTCCAGAAATGATTGAAGCTACTGACTGAATGAAAGGAGCTGGCATCTCACTCTCTTTGAATCTTCTTTATCATGCTAAGAGGAGCAGGAAAAAGCAAAAAATTTCAGAATTGCACCTTGCAATGCGGAGAAATTACTGTTTGTGCATTTACAATATTCATTGATTTTTGCCATTGAAAAACATCATGTTATTCATATACCAGAAATGATTGAAGCTACTGACTGAATGAAAGGAGCTGGCATCTCACTCTCTTTGAATCTTCTTTATCATGCTAAGAGGAGCAGGAAAAAGTAAAAAATTTCAGAATTGCACCTTGCAATGCGGAGAAATTACTGTTTGTGCATTTACAATATTCGTTGATTTTTGCAATTGAAAAACGTCCAGAAATGATTGAAGCTACTGACTGAATGAAAGGAGCTGGCATCTCACTCTCTTTGAATCTTCTTTATCATGCTAAGAGGAGCAGGAAAAAGCAAAAAATTTCAGAATTGCACCTTGCAATGCGGAGAAATTACTGTTTGTGCATTTACAATATTCATTGATTTTTGCCATTGAAAAACATCATGTTATTCATATACCAGGAATGTTTGAAGCTACTGACTGAATGAAAGGAGCTGGCATCTCACTCTCTTTGAATCTTCTTTATCATGCTAAGAGGAGCAGGAAAAAGCAAAAAATTTCAGAATTGCACCTTGCAATGCGGAGAAATTACTGTTTGTGCATTTACAATATTCATTGATTTTTGCCATTGAAAAACATCATGTTATTCATATACCAGGAATGTTTGAAGCTACTGACTGAATGAAAGGAGCTGGCATCTCACTCTCATTGAATCTTCTTTATCATGCTAAGAGGAGCAGGAAAAAGCAAAAAATTTCAGAATTGCACCTTGCAATGCGGAGAAATTACTGTTTGTGCATTTACAATATTCATTGATTTTTGCCATTGAAAAACGTCCAGAAATGATTGAAGCTACTGACTGAATGAAAGGAGCTGGCATCTCACTCTCTTTGAATCTTGTTTATCATGATAAGAGGAGCAGGAAAAAGCAAAAAATTTCAGAATTGCACCTTGCAATGCGAAGAAATTACTGTTTGTGCATTTACAATATTCATTGATTTTTGCCATTGAAAAACGTCCAGAAATGATTGAAGCTACTGACTGAATGAAAGGAGCTGGCATCTCACTCTCTTTGAATCTTCTTTATCATGCTAAGAGGAGCAGGAAAAAGCAAAAAATTTCAGAATTGCAACTTGCAATGCGGAGAAATTACTGTTTGTGCATTTACAATATTCATTGATTTTTGCCATTGAAAAACATCATGTTATTCATATACCAGAAATGATTGAAGCTACTGACTGAATGAAAGGAGCTGGCATCTCACTCTCTTTGAATCTTCTTTATCATGCTAAGAGGAGCAGGAAAAAGTAAAAAATTTCAGAATTGCACCTTGCAATGCGGAGAAATGACTGTTTGTGCATTTACAATATTCAATGATTTTTGCCATTGAAAAACGTCCAGAAATGATTGAAGCTACTGACTGAATGAAAGGAGCTGGCATCTCACTCTCTTTGAATGTTCTTTATCATGCTAAGAGGAGCAGGAAAAAGCAAAAAATTTCAGAATTGCACCTTGCAATGCGGAGAAATTACTGTTTGTGCATTTACAATATTCATTGATTTTTGCCATTGAAAAACATCATGTTATTCATATACCAGAAATGATTGAAGCTACTGACTGAATGAAAGGAGCTGGCATCTCACTCTCTTTGAATCTTCTTTATCATGCTAAGAGGAGCAGGAAAAAGTAAAAAATTTCAGAATTGCACCTTGCAATGCGAAGAAATTACTGTTTGTGCATTTACAATATTCAATGATTTTTGCCTTTGAATAACGTCCAGAAATGATTGAAGCTACTGACTGAACGAAAGGAGCTGGCATCTCACTCTCTTTGAATCTTCTTTATCATGCTAAGAGGAGCAGGAAAAAGCAAAAAATTTCAGAATTGCACCTTGCAATGCGGAGAAATTACTGTTTGTGCATTTACAATATTCATTGATTTTTGCCATTGAAAAACGTCCAGAAATGATTGAAGCTACTGACTGAATGAAAGGAGCTGGCATCTCACTCTGAATTTTCTTTATCATGCTAAGAGGAGCAGGAAAAAGCAAAAAATTTCAGAATTGCACCTTGCAATGCGGAGAAATTACTGTTTGTGCATTTACAATATTCATTGATTTTTGCCATTGAAAAACGTCCAGAAATGATTGAAGCTACTGACTGAATGAAAGGAGCTGGCATCTCACTCTCTTTGAATCTTCTTTATCATGCTAAGAGGAGCAGGAAAAAGCAAAAAATTTCAGAATTGCACCTTGCAATGCGGAGAAATTACTGTTTGTGCATTTACAATATTCATTGATTTTTGCCATTGAAAAACATCATGTTATTCATATACCAGAAATGTTTGAAGCTACTGACTGAATGAAAGGAGCTGGCATCTCACTCTCTTTGAATGTTCTTTATCATGCTAAGAGGAGCAGGAAAAAGCAAAAAATTTCAGAATTGCACCTTGCAATGCGGAGAAATTACTGTTTGTGCATTTACAATATTCATTGATTTTTGCCATTGAAAAACGTCCAGAAATGATTGAAGCTACTGACTGAATGAAAGGAGCTGGCATCTCACTCTCTTTGAATCTTGTTTATCATGCTAAGAGGAGCAGGAAAAAGCAAAAAATTTCAGAATTGCACCTTGCAATGCGGAGAAATTACTGTTTGTGCATTTACAATATTCATTGATTTTTGCCATTGAAAAACGTCCAGAAATGATTGAAGCTACTGACTGAATGAAAGGAGCTGGCATCTCACTCTCTTTGAATCTTCTTTATCATGCTAAGAGGAGCAGGAAAAAGCAAAAAATTTCAGAATTGCAGATTGCAATGCGGAGAAATTACTGTTTGTGCATTTACAATATTCATTGATTTTTGCCATTGAAAAACATCATGTTATTCATATACCAGAAATGATTGAAGCTACTGACTGAATGAAAGGAGCTGGCATCTCACTCTCTTTGAATCTTCTTTATCATGCTAAGAGGAGCAGGAAAAAGTAAAAAATTTCAGAATTGCACCTTGCAATGCGGAGAAATTACTGTTTGTGCATTTACAATATTCAATGATTTTTGCCATTGGAAAACGTCCAGAAATGATTGAAGCTACTGACTGAATGAAAGGAGCTGGCATCTCACTCTCTTTGAATCTTCTTTATCATGCTAAGAGGAGCAGGAAAAAGCAAAAAATTTCAGAATTGCACCTTGCAATGCGGAGAAATTACTGTTTGTGCATTTACAATATTCATTGATTTTTGCCATTGAAAAACATCATGTTATTCATATACCAGAAATGTTTGAAGCTACTGACTGAATGAAAGGAGCTGACATCTCACTCTCTTTGAATCTTCTTTATCATGCTAAGAGGAGCAGGAAAAAGCAAAAAATTTCAGAATTGCACCTTGCAATGCGGAGAAATTACTGTTTGTGCATTTCCAATATTCATTGATTTTTGCCATTGAAAAACGTCCAGAAATGATTGATGCTACTGACTGAATGAAAGGAGCTGGCATTTCACTCTCTTTGAATCTTCTTTATCATGCTAAGAGGAGCAGGAAAAAGCAAAAAATTTCAGAATTGCACCTTGCAATGCAGAGAAATTACTGTTTGTGCATTTACAATATTCATTGATTTTTGCCATTGAAAAACATCATGTTATTCATATACCAGAAATGATTGAAGCTACTGACTGAATGAAAGGAGCTGGCATCTCACTCTCTTTGAATCTTCTTTATCATGCTAAGAGGAGCAGGAAAAAGTAAAAAAAATTCAGAATTGCACCTTGCAATGCGGAGAAATTACTGTTTGTGCATTTACAATATTCATTGATTTTTGCCATTGAAAAACATCATGTTATTCATATACCAGAAATGTTTGAAGCTACTGACTGAATGAAAGGAGCTGGCATCTCACTCTCTTTGAATCTTCTTTATCATGCTAAGAGGAGCAGGAAAAAGCAAAAAATTTCAGAATTGCACCTTGCAATGCGGAGAAATTACTGTTTGTGCATTTACAATATTCATTGATTTTTGCCATTGAAAAACGTCCAGAAATGATTGAAGCTACTGACTGAATGAAAGTAGCTGGCATCTCACTCTCTTTGAATCTTGTTTATCATGATAAGAGGAGCAGGAAAAAGCAAAAAATTTCAGAATTGCACCTTGCAATGCGAAGAAATTACTGTTTGTGCATTTACAATATTCATTGATTTTTGCCATTGAAAAACGTCCAGAAATGATTGAAGCTACTGACTGAATGAAAGGAGCTGGCATCTCACTCTCTTTGAATCTTCTTTATCATGCTAAGAGGAGCAGGAAAAAGCAAAAAATTTCAGAATTGCACCTTGCAATGCGGAGAAATTACTGTTTGTGCACTTACAATATTCATTGATTTTTGCCATTGAAAAACATCGTTATTCATATACCAGAAATGATTGAAGCTACTGACTGAATGAAAGGAGCTGGCATCTCACTCTCTTTGAATCTTCTTTATCATGCTAAGAGGAGCAGGAAAAAGCAAAAAATTTCAGAATTGCACCTTGCAATGCGGAGAAATTACTGTTTGTGCATTTACAATATTCAATGATTTTTGCCATTGAAAAACGTCCAGAAATGATTGAAGCTACTGACTGAATGAAAGGAGCTGGCATCTCACTCTCTTTGAATGTTCTTTATCATGCTAAGAGGAGCAGGAAAAAGCAAAAAATTTCAGAATTGCACCTTGCAATGCGGAGAAATTACTGTTTGTGCATTTACAATATTCATTGATTTTTGCCATTGAAAAACATCATGTTATTCATATACCAGAAATGATTGAAGCTACTGACTGAATGAAAGGAGCTGGCATCTCACTCTCTTTGAATCTTCTTTATCATGCTAAGAGGAGCAGGAAAAAGTAAAAAATTTCAGAATTGCACCTTGCAATGCGGAGAAATTACTGTTTGTGCATTTACAATATTCAATGATTTTTGCCTTTGAAAAACGTCCAGAAATGATTGAAGCTACTGACTGAACGAAAGGAGCTGGCATCTCACTCTCTTTGAATCTTCTTTATCATGCTAAGAGGAGCAGGAAAATTCAAAAAATTTCAGAATTGCACCTTGCAATGCGGAGAAATTACTGTTTGTGCATTTACAATATTCATTGATTTTTGCCATTGAAAAACATCATGTTATTCATATACCAGAAATGTTTGAAGCTACTGACTGAAAGAAAGGAGCTGGCATCTCACTCTCTTTGAATCTTCTTTATCATGCTAAGAGGAGCAGGAAAAAGCAAAAAATTTCAGAATTGCACCTTGCAATGCGGAGAAATTACTGTTTGTGCATTTACAATATTCATTGATTTTTGCCATTGAAAAACGTCCAGAAATGATTGAAGCTACTGACTGAATGAAAGGAGCTGGCATCTCACTCTGAATTTTCTTTATCATGCTAAGAGGAGCAGGAAAAAGCAAAAAATTTCAGAATTGCACCTTGCAATGCGGAGAAATTACTGTTTGTGCATTTACAATATTCATTGATTTTTGCCATTGAAAAACGTCCAGAAATGATTGAAGCTACTGACTGAATGAAAGGAGCTGGCATCTCACTCTCTTTGAATCTTCTTTATCATGCTAAGAGGAGCAGGAAAAAGCAAAAAATTTCAGAATTGCACCTTGCAATGCGGAGAAATTACTGTTTGTGCATTTACAATATTCATTGATTTTTGCCATTGAAAAACATCATGTTATTCATATACCAGAAATGTTTGAAGCTACTGACTGAATGAAAGGAGCTGGCATCTCACTCTCTTTGAATCTACTTTATCATGCTAAGAGGAGCAGGAAAAAGCAAAAAATTTCAGAATTGCACCTTGCAATGCGGAGAAATTACTGTTTGTGCATTTACAATATTCATTGATTTTTGCCATTGAAAAACGTCCAGAAATGATTGAAGCTACTGACTGAATGAAAGGAGCTGGCATCTCACTCTCTTTGAATCTTGTTTATCATGCTAAGAGGAGCAGGAAAAAGCAAAAAATTTCAGAATTGCACCTTGCAATGCGGAGAAATTACTGTTTGTGCATTTACAATATTCATTGATTTTTGCCATTGAAAAACGTCCAGAAATGATTGAAGCTACTGACTGAATGAAAGGAGCTGGCATCTCACTCTCTTTGAATCTTCTTTATCATGCTAAGAGGAGCAGGAAAAAGCAAAAAATTTCAGAATTGCAGATTGCAATGCGGAGAAATTACTGTTTGTGCATTTACAATATTCATTGATTTTTGCCATTGAAAAACATCATGTTATTCATATACCAGAAATGATTGAAGCTACTGACTGAATGAAAGGAGCTGGCATCTCACTCTCTTTGAATCTTCTTTATCATGCTAAGAGGAGCAGGAAAAAGTAAAAAATTTCAGAATTGCACCTTGCAATGCGGAGAAATTACTGTTTGTGCATTTACAATATTCAATGATTTTTGCCATTGGAAAACGTCCAGAAATGATTGAAGCTACTGACTGAATGAAAGGAGCTGGCATCTCACTCTCTTTGAATCTTCTTTATCATGCTAAGAGGAGCAGGAAAAAGCAAAAAATTTCAGAATTGCACCTTGCAATGCGGAGAAATTACTGTTTGTGCATTTACAATATTCATTGATTTTTGCCATTGAAAAACATCATGTTATTCATATACCAGAAATGTTTGAAGCTACTGACTGAATGAAAGGAGCTGACATCTCACTCTCTTTGAATCTTCTTTATCATGCTAAGAGGAGCAGGAAAAAGCAAAAAATTTCAGAATTGCACCTTGCAATGCGGAGAAATTACTGTTTGTGCATTTCCAATATTCATTGATTTTTGCCATTGAAAAACGTCCAGAAATGATTGATGCTACTGACTGAATGAAAGGAGCTGGCATTTCACTCTCTTTGAATCTTCTTTATCATGCTAAGAGGAGCAGGAAAAAGCAAAAAATTTCAGAATTGCACCTTGCAATGCAGAGAAATTACTGTTTGTGCATTTACAATATTCATTGATTTTTGCCATTGAAAAACATCATGTTATTCATATACCAGAAATGATTGAAGCTACTGACTGAATGAAAGGAGCTGGCATCTCACTCTCTTTGAATCTTCTTTATCATGCTAAGAGGAGCAGGAAAAAGTAAAAAAAATTCAGAATTGCACCTTGCAATGCGGAGAAATTACTGTTTGTGCATTTACTATATTCATTGATTTTTGCCATTGAAAAACATCATGTTATTCATATACCAGAAATGTTTGAAGCTACTGACTGAATGAAAGGAGCTGGCATCTCACTCTCTTTGAATCTTCTTTATCATGCTAAGAGGAGCAGGAAAAAGCAAAAATTTCAGAATTGCACCTTGCAATGCGGAGAAATTACTGTTTGTGCATTTACAATATTCATTGATTTTTGCCATTGAAAAACGTCCAGAAATGATTGAAGCTACTGACTGAATGAAAGGAGCTGGCATCTCACTCTCTTTGAATCTTGTTTATCATGATAAGAGGAGCAGGAAAAAGCAAAAAATTTCAGAATTGCACCTTGCAATGCGAAGAAATTACTGTTTGTGCATTTACAATATTCATTGATTTTTGCCATTGAAAAACGTCCAGAAATGATTGAAGCTACTGACTGAATGAAAGGAGCTGGCATCTCACTCTCTTTGAATCTTCTTTATCATGCTAAGAGGAGCAGGAAAAAGCAAAAAATTTCAGAATTGCACCTTGCAATGCGGAGAAATTACTGTTTGTGCACTTACAATATTCATTGATTTTTGCCATTGAAAAACATCGTTATTCATATACCAGAAATGATTGAAGCTACTGACTGAATGAAAGGAGCTGGCATCTCACTCTCTTTGAATCTTCTTTATCATGCTAAGAGGAGCAGGAAAAAGCAAAAAATTTCAGAATTGCACCTTGCAATGCGGAGAAATTACTGTTTGTGCATTTACAATATTCAATGATTTTTGCCATTGAAAAACGTCCAGAAATGATTGAAGCTACTGACTGAATGAAAGGAGCTGGCATCTCACTCTCTTTGAATGTTCTTTATCATGCTAAGAGGAGCAGGAAAAAGCAAAAAATTTCAGAATTGCACCTTGCAATGCGGAGAAATTACTGTTTGTGCATTTACAATATTCATTGATTTTTGCCATTGAAAAACATCATGTTATTCATATACCAGAAATGATTGAAGCTACTGACTGAATGAAAGGAGCTGGCATCTCACTCTCTTTGAATCTTCTTTATCATGCTAAGAGGAGCAGGAAAAAGTAAAAAATTTCAGAATTGCACCTTGCAATGCGGAGAAATTACTGTTTGTGCATTTACAATATTCAATGATTTTTGCCTTTGAAAAACGTCCAGAAATGATTGAAGCTACTGACTGAACGAAAGGAGCTGGCATCTCACTCTCTTTGAATCTTCTTTATCATGCTAAGAGGAGCAGGAAAATTCAAAAAATTTCAGAATTGCACCTTGCAATGCGGAGAAATTACTGTTTGTGCATTTACAATATTCATTGATTTTTGCCATTGAAAAACATCATGTTATTCATATACCAGAAATGTTTGAAGCTACTGACTGAAAGAAAGGAGCTGGCATCTCACTCTCTTTGAATCTTCTTTATCATGCTAAGAGGAGCAGGAAAAAGCAAAAAATTTCAGAATTGCACCTTGCAATGCGGAGAAATTACTGTTTGTGCATTTACAATATTCATTGATTTTTGCCATTGAAAAACGTCCAGAAATGATTGAAGCTACTGACTGAATGAAAGGAGCTGGCATCTCACTCTGAATTTTCTTTATCATGCTAAGAGGAGCAGGAAAAAGCAAAAAATTTCAGAATTGCACCTTGCAATGCGGAGAAATTACTGTTTGTGCATTTACAATATTCATTGATTTTTGCCATTGAAAAACGTCCAGAAATGATTGAAGCTACTGACTGAATGAAAGGAGCTGGCATCTCACTCTCTTTGAATCTTCTTTATCATGCTAAGAGGAGCAGGAAAAAGCAAAAAATTTCAGAATTGCACCTTGCAATGCGGAGAAATTACTGTTTGTGCATTTACAATATTCATTGATTTTTGCCATTGAAAAACATCATGTTATTCATATACCAGAAATGTTTGAAGCTACTGACTGAATGAAAGGAGCTGGCATCTCACTCTCTTTGAATCTTCTTTATCATGCTAAGAGGAGCAGGAAAAAGCAAAAAATTTCAGAATTGCACCTTGCAATGCGGAGAAATTACTGTTTGTGCATTTACAATATTCATTGATTTTTGCCATTGAAAAACGTCCAGAAATGATTGAAGCTACTGACTGAATGAAAGGAGCTGGCATCTCACTCTCTTTGAATCTTGTTTATCATGCTAAGAGGAGCAGGAAAAAGCAAAAAATTTCAGAATTGCACCTTGCAATGCGGAGAAATTACTGTTTGTGCATTTACAATATTCATTGATTTTTGCCATTGAAAAACGTCCAGAAATGATTGAAGCTACTGACTGAATGAAAGGAGCTGGCATCTCACTCTCTTTGAATCTTCTTTATCATGCTAAGAGGAGCAGGAAAAAGCAAAAAATTTCAGAATTGCAGATTGCAATGCGGAGAAATTACTGTTTGTGCATTTACAATATTCATTGATTTTTGCCATTGAAAAACATCATGTTATTCATATACCAGAAATGATTGAAGCTACTGACTGAATGAAAGGAGCTGGCATCTCACTCTCTTTGAATCTTCTTTATCATGCTAAGAGGAGCAGGAAAAAGCAAAAAATTTCAGAATTGCACCTTGCAATGCGGAGAAATTACTGTTTGTGCATTTCCAATATTCATTGATTTTTGCCATTGAAAAACGTCCAGAAATGATTGATGCTACTGACTGAATGAAAGGAGCTGGCATTTCACTCTCTTTGAATCTTCTTTATCATGCTAAGAGGAGCAGGAAAAAGCAAAAAATTTCAGAATTGCACCTTGCAATGCAGAGAAATTACTGTTTGTGCATTTACAATATTCATTGATTTTTGCCATTGAAAAACATGTTATTCATATACCAGAAATGATTGAAGCTACTGACTGAATGAAAGGAGCTGGCATCTCACTCTCTTTGAATCTTCTTTATCATGCTAAGAGGAGCAGGAAAAAGTAAAAAAAATTCAGAATTGCACCTTGCAATGCGGAGAAATTACTGTTTGTGCATTTACAATATTCATTGATTTTTGCCATTGAAAAACATCATGTTATTCATATACCAGAAATGTTTGAAGCTACTGACTGAATGAAAGGAGCTGGCATCTCACTCTCTTTGAATCTTCTTTATCATGCTAAGAGGAGCAGGAAAAAGCAAAAAATTTCAGAATTGCACCTTGCAATGCGGAGAAATTACCGTTTGTGCATTTACAATATTCATTGATTTTTGCCATTGAAAAACGTCCAGAAATGATTGAAGCTACTGACTGAATGAAAGGAGCTGGCATCTCACTCTCTTTGAATCTTGTTTATCATGATAAGAGGAGCAGGAAAAAGCAAAAAATTTCAGAATTGCACCTTGCAATGCGAAGAAATTACTGTTTGTGCATTTACAATATTCATTGATTTTTGCCATTGAAAAACGTCCAGAAATGATTGAAGCTACTGACTGAATGAAAGGAGCTGGCATCTCACTCTCTTTGAATCTTCTTTATCATGCTAAGAGGAGCAGGAAAAAGCAAAAAATTTCAGAATTGCACCTTGCAATGCGGAGAAATTACTGTTTGTGCACTTACAATATTCATTGATTTTTGCCATTGAAAAACATCGTTATTCATATACCAGAAATGATTGAAGCTACTGACTGAATGAAAGGAGCTGGCATCTCACTCTCTTTGAATCTTCTTTATCATGCTAAGAGGAGCAGGAAAAAGCAAAAAATTTCAGAATTGCACCTTGCAATGCGGAGAAATTACTGTTTGTGCATTTACAATATTCATTGATTTTTGCCATTGAAAAACATCATGTTATTCATATACCAGAAATGATTGAAGCTACTGACTGAATGAAAGGAGCTGGCATCTCACTCTCTATGAATCTTCTTTATCATGCTAAGAGGAGCAGGAAAAAGCAAAAAATTTCAGAATTGCACCTTGCAATGCGGAGAAATTACTGTTTGTGCATTTACAATATTCGTTGATTTTTGCAATTGAAAAACGTCCAGAAATGATTGGAGCTACTGACTGAATGAAAGGAGCTGGCATCTCACTCTCTTTGAATCTTCTTTATCATGCTAAGAGGAGCAGGAAAAAGCAAAAAATTTCAGAATTGCACCTTGCAATGCGGAGAAATTACTGTTTGTGCATTTACAATATTCATTGATTTTTGCCATTGAAAAACATCATGTTATTCATATACCAGGAATGTTTGAAGCTACTGACTGAATGAAAGGAGCTGGCATCTCACTCTCTTTGAATCTTCTTTATCATGCTAAGAGGAGCAGGAAAAAGCAAAAAATTTCAGAATTGCACCTTGCAATGCGGAGAAATTACTGTTTGTGCATTTACAATATTCATTGATTTTTGCCATTGAAAAACATCATGTTATTCATATACCAGGAATGTTTGAAGCTACTGACTGAATGAAAGGAGCTGGCATCTCACTCTCATTGAATCTTCTTTATCATGCTAAGAGGAGCAGGAAAAAGCAAAAAATTTCAGAATTGCACCTTGCAATGCGGAGAAATTACTGTTTGTGCATTTACAATATTCATTGATTTTTGCCATTGAAAAACGTCCAGAAATGATTGAAGCTACTGACTGAATGAAAGGAGCTGGCATCTCACTCTCTTTGAATCTTGTTTATCATGATAAGAGGAGCAGGAAAAAGCAAAAAATTTCAGAATTGCACCTTGCAATGCGAAGAAATTACTGTTTGTGCATTTACAATATTCATTGATTTTTGCCATTGAAAAACGTCCAGAAATGATTGAAGCTACTGACTGAATGAAAGGAGCTGGCATCTCACTCTCTTTGAATCTTCTTTATCATGCTAAGAGGAGCAGGAAAAAGCAAAAAATTTCAGAATTGCAACTTGCAATGCGGAGAAATTACTGTTTGTGCATTTACAATATTCATTGATTTTTGCCATTGAAAAACATCATGTTATTCATATACCAGAAATGATTGAAGCTACTGACTGAATGAAAGGAGCTGGCATCTCACTCTCTTTGAATCTTCTTTATCATGCTAAGAGGAGCAGGAAAAAGTAAAAAATTTCAGAATTGCACCTTGCAATGCGGAGAAATTACTGTTTGTGCATTTACAATATTCAATGATTTTTGCCATTGAAAAACGTCCAGAAATGATTGAAGCTACTGACTGAATGAAAGGAGCTGGCATCTCACTCTCTTTGAATCTTCTTTATCATGCTAAGAGGAGCAGGAAAAAGCAAAAAATTTCAGAATTGCACCTTGCAATGCGGAGAAATTACTGTTTGTGCATTTACAATATTCATTGATTTTTGCCATTGAAAAACATCATGTTATTCATATACCAGAAATGATTGAAGCTACTGACTGAATGAAAGGAGCTGGCATCTCACTCTCTTTGAATCTTCTTTATCATGCTAAGAGGAGCAGGAAAAAGTAAAAAATTTCAGAATTGCACCTTGCAATGCGGAGAAATTACTGTTTGTGCATTTACAATATTCGTTGATTTTTGCAATTGAAAAACGTCCAGAAATGATTGAAGCTACTGACTGAATGAAAGGAGCTGGCATCTCACTCTCTTTGAATCTTCTTTATCATGCTAAGAGGAGCAGGAAAAAGCAAAAAATTTCAGAATTGCACCTTGCAATGCGGAGAAATTACTGTTTGTGCATTTACAATATTCATTGATTTTTGCCATTGAAAAACATCATGTTATTCATATACCAGGAATGTTTGAAGCTACTGACTGAATGAAAGGAGCTGGCATCTCACTCTCTTTGAATCTTCTTTATCATGCTAAGAGGAGCAGGAAAAAGCAAAAAATTTCAGAATTGCACCTTGCAATGCGGAGAAATTACTGTTTGTGCATTTACAATATTCATTGATTTTTGCCATTGAAAAACGTCCAGAAATGATTGAAGCTACTGACTGAATGAAAGGAGCTGGCATCTCACTCTCTTTGAATCTTGTTTATCATGATAAGAGGAGCAGGAAAAAGCAAAAAATTTCAGAATTGCACCTTGCAATGCGAAGAAATTACTGTTTGTGCATTTACAATATTCATTGATTTTTGCCATTGAAAAACGTCCAGAAATGATTGAAGCTACTGACTGAATGAAAGGAGCTGGCATCTCACTCTCTTTGAATCTTCTTTATCATGCTAAGAGGAGCAGGAAAAAGCAAAAAATTTCAGAATTGCAACTTGCAATGCGGAGAAATTACTGTTTGTGCATTTACAATATTCATTGATTTTTGCCATTGAAAAACATCATGTTATTCATATACCAGAAATGATTGAAGCTACTGACTGAATGAAAGGAGCTGGCATCTCACTCTCTTTGAATCTTCTTTATCATGCTAAGAGGAGCAGGAAAAAGTAAAAAATTTCAGAATTGCACCTTGCAATGCGGAGAAATTACTGTTTGTGCATTTACAATATTCAATGATTTTGCCATTGAAAAACGTCCAGAAATGATTGAAGCTACTGACTGAATGAAAGGAGCTGGCATCTCACTCTCTTTGAATGTTCTTTATCATGCTAAGAGGAGCAGGAAAAAGCAAAAAATTTCAGAATTGCACCTTGCAATGCGGAGAAATTACTGTTTGTGCATTTACAATATTCATTGATTTTTGCCATTGAAAAACATCATGTTATTCATATACCAGAAATGATTGAAGCTACTGACTGAATGAAAGAAGCTGGCATCTCACTCTTTTTGAATCTTCTTTATCATGCTAAGAGGAGCAGGAAAAAGTAAAAAATTTCAGAATTGCACCTTGCAATGCGGAGAAATTACTGTTTGTGCATTTACAATATTCAATGATTTTTGCCTTTGAAAAACGTCCAGAAATGATTGAAGCTACTGACTGAACGAAAGGAGCTGGCATCTCACTCTCTTTGAATCTTCTTTATCATGCTAAGAGGAGCAGGAAAATTCAAAAAATTTCAGAATTGCACCTTGCAATGCGGAGAAATTACTGTTTGTGCATTTACAATATTCATTGATTTTTGCCATTGAAAAACATCATGTTATTCATATACCAGAAATGTTTGAAGCTACTGACTGAAAGAAAGGAGCTGGCATCTCACTCTCTTTGAATCTTCTTTATCATGCTAAGAGGAGCAGGAAAAAGCAAAAAATTTCAGAATTGCACCTTGCAATGCGGAGAAATTACTGTTTGTGCATTTACAATATTCATTGATTTTTGCCATTGAAAAACGTCCAGAAATGATTGAAGCTACTGACTGAATTAAAGGAGCTGGCATCTCACTCTGAATTTTCTTTATCATGCTAAGAGGAGCAGGAAAAAGCAAAAAATTTCAGAATTGCACCTTGCAATGCGGAGAAATTACTGTTTGTGCATTTACAATATTCATTGATTTTTGCCATTGAAAAACGTCCAGAAATGATTGAAGCTACTGACTGAATGAAAGGAGCTGGCATCTCACTCTCTTTGAATCTTCTTTATCATGCTAAGAGGAGCAGGAAAAAGCAAAAAATTTCAGAATTGCACCTTGCAATGCGGAGAAATTACTGTTTGTGCATTTACAATATTCATTGATTTTTGCCATTGAAAAACATCATGTTATTCATATACCAGAAATGTTTGAAGCTACTGACTGAATGAAAGGAGCTGGCATCTCACTCTCTTTGAATCTTCTTTATCATGCTAAGAGGAGCAGGAAAAAGCAAAAAATTTCAGAATTGCACCTTGCAATGCGGAGAAATTACTGTTTGTGCATTTACAATATTCATTGATTTTTGCCATTGAAAAACGTCCAGAAATGATTGAAGCTACTGACTGAATGAAAGGAGCTGGCATCTCACTCTCTTTGAATCTTGTTTATCATGCTAAGAGGAGCAGGAAAAAGCAAAAAATTTCAGAATTGCACCTTGCAATGCGGAGAAATTACTGTTTGTGCATTTACAATATTCATTGATTTTTGCCATTGAAAAACGTCCAGAAATGATTGAAGCTACTGACTGAATGAAAGGAGCTGGCATCTCACTCTCTTTGAATCTTCTTTATCATGCTAAGAGGAGCAGGAAAAAGCAAAAAATTTCAGAATTGCAGATTGCAATGCGGAGAAATTACTGTTTGTGCATTTACAATATTCATTGATTTTTGCCATTGAAAAACATCATGTTATTCATATACCAGAAATGATTGAAGCTACTGACTGAATGAAAGGAGCTGGCATCTCACTCTCTTTGAATCTTCTTTATCATGCTAAGAGGAGCAGGAAAAAGTAAAAAATTTCAGAATTGCACCTTGCAATGCGGAGAAATTACTGTTTGTGCATTTACAATATTCAATGATTTTTGCCATTGGAAAACGTCCAGAAATGATTGAAGCTACTGACTGAATGAAAGGAGCTGGCATCTCACTCTCTTTGAATCTTCTTTATCATGCTAAGAGGAGCAGGAAAAAGCAAAAAATTTCAGAATTGCACCTTGCAATGCGGAGAAATTACTGTTTGTGCATTTACAATATTCATTGATTTTTGCCTTTGAAAAACATCATGTTATTCATATACCAGAAATGTTTGAAGCTACTGACTGAATGAAAGGAGCTGACATCTCACTCTCTTTGAATCTTCTTTATCATGCTAAGAGGAGCAGGAAAAAGCAAAAAATTTCAGAATTGCACCTTGCAATGCGGAGAAATTACTGTTTGTGCATTTCCAATATTCATTGATTTTTGCCATTGAAAAACGTCCAGAAATGATTGATGCTACTGACTGAATGAAAGGAGCTGGCATTTCACTCTCTTTGAATCTTCTTTATCATGCTAAGAGGAGCAGGAAAAAGCAAAAAATTTCAGAATTGCACCTTGCAATGCAGAGAAATTACTGTTTGTGCATTTACAATATTCATTGATTTTTGCCATTGAAAAACATCATGTTATTCATATACCAGAAATTATTGAAGCTACTGACTGAATGAAAGGAGCTGGCATCTCACTCTCTTTGAATCTTCTTTATCATGCTAAGAGGAGCAGGAAAAAGTAAAAAAAATTCAGAATTGCACCTTGCAATGCGGAGAAATTACTGTTTGTGCATTTACAATATTCATTGATTTTTGCCATTGAAAAACATCATGTTATTCATATACCAGAAATGTTTGAAGCTACTGACTGAATGAAAGGAGCTGGCATCTCACTCTCTTTGAATCTTCTTTATCATGCTAAGAGGAGCAGGAAAAAGCAAAAAATTTCAGAATTGCACCTTGCAATGCGGAGAAATTACTGTTTGTGCATTTACAATATTCATTGATTTTTGCCATTGAAAAACGTCCAGAAATGATTGAAGCTACTGACTGAATGAAAGGAGCTGGCATCTCACTCTCTTTGAATCTTGTTTATCATGATAAGAGGAGCAGGAAAAAGCAAAAAATTTCAGAATTGCACCTTGCAATGCGAAGAAATTACTGTTTGTGCATTTACAATATTCATTGATTTTTGCCATTGAAAAACGTCCAGAAATGATTGAAGCTACTGACTGAATGAAAGGAGCTGGCATCTCACTCTCTTTGAATCTTCTTTATCATGCTAAGAGGAGCAGGAAAAAGCAAAAAATTTCAGAATTGCAACTTGCAATGCGGAGAAATTACTGTTTGTGCATTTACAATATTCATTGATTTTTGCCATTGAAAAACATCATGTTATTCATATACCAGAAATGATTGAAGCTACTGACTGAATGAAAGGAGCTGGCATCTCACTCTCTTTGAATCTTCTTTATCATGCTAAGAGGAGCAGGAAAAAGTAAAAAATTTCAGAATTGCACCTTGCAATGCGGAGAAATTACTGTTTGTGCATTTACAATATTCAATGATTTTTGCCATTGAAAAACGTCCAGAAATGATTGAAGCTACTGACTGAATGAAAGGAGCTGGCATCTCACTCTCTTTGAATCTTCTTTATCATGCTAAGAGGAGCAGGAAAAAGCAAAAAATTTCAGAATTGCACCTTGCAATGCGGAGAAATTACTGTTTGTGCATTTACAATATTCATTGATTTTTGCCATTGAAAAACATCATGTTATTCATATACCAGAAATGATTGAAGCTACTGACTGAATGAAAGGAGCTGGCATCTCACTCTCTTTGAATCTTCTTTATCATGCTAAGAGGAGCAGGAAAAAGTAAAAAATTTCAGAATTGCACCTTGCAATGCGGAGAAATTACTGTTTGTGCATTTACAATATTCGTTGATTTTTGCAATTGAAAAACGTCCAGAAATGATTGAAGCTACTGACTGAATGAAAGGAGCTGGCATCTCACTCTCTTTGAATCTTCTTTATCATGCTAAGAGGAGCAGGAAAAAGCAAAAAATTTCAGAATTGCACCTTGCAATGCGGAGAAATTACTGTTTGTGCATTTACAATATTCATTGATTTTTGCCATTGAAAAACATCATGTTATTCATATACCAGGAATGTTTGAAGCTACTGACTGAATGAAAGGAGCTGGCATCTCACTCTCTTTGAATCTTCTTTATCATGCTAAGAGGAGCAGGAAAAAGCAAAAAATTTCAGAATTGCACCTTGCAATGCGGAGAAATTACTGTTTGTGCATTTACAATATTCATTGATTTTTGCCATTGAAAAACATCATGTTATTCATATACCAGGAATGTTTGAAGCTACTGACTGAATGAAAGGAGCTGGCATCTCACTCTCATTGAATCTTCTTTATCATGCTAAGAGGAGCAGGAAAAAGCAAAAAATTTCAGAATTGCACCTTGCAATGCGGAGAAATTACTGTTTGTGCATTTACAATATTCATTGATTTTTGCCATTGAAAAACGTCCAGAAATGATTGAAGCTACTGACTGAATGAAAGGAGCTGGCATCTCACTCTCTTTGAATCTTGTTTATCATGATAAGAGGAGCAGGAAAAAGCAAAAAATTTCAGAATTGCACCTTGCAATGCGAAGAAATTACTGTTTGTGCATTTACAATATTCATTGATTTTTGCCATTGAAAAACGTCCAGAAATGATTGAAGCTACTGACTGAATGAAAGGAGCTGGCATCTCACTCTCTTTGAATCTTCTTTATCATGCTAAGAGGAGCAGGAAAAAGCAAAAAATTTCAGAATTGCAACTTGCAATGCGGAGAAATTACTGTTTGTGCATTTACAATATTCATTGATTTTTGCCATTGAAAAACATCATGTTATTCATATACCAGAAATGATTGAAGCTACTGACTGAATGAAAGGAGCTGGCATCTCACTCTCTTTGAATCTTCTTTATCATGCTAAGAGGAGCAGGAAAAAGTAAAAAATTTCAGAATTGCACCTTGCAATGCGGAGAAATTACTGTTTGTGCATTTACAATATTCAATGATTTTTGCCATTGAAAAACGTCCAGAAATGATTGAAGCTACTGACTGAATGAAAGGAGCTGGCATCTCACTCTCTTTGAATGTTCTTTATCATGCTAAGAGGAGCAGGAAAAAGCAAAAAATTTCAGAATTGCACCTTGCAATGCGGAGAAATTACTGTTTGTGCATTTACAATATTCATTGATTTTTGCCATTGAAAAACATCATGTTATTCATATACCAGAAATGATTGAAGCTACTGACTGAATGAAAGGAGCTGGCATCTCACTCTCTTTGAATCTTCTTTATCATGCTAAGAGGAGCAGGAAAAAGTAAAAAATTTCAGAATTGCACCTTGCAATGCGGAGAAATTACTGTTTGTGCATTTACAATATTCAATGATTTTTGCCTTTGAAAAACGTCCAGAAATGATTGAAGCTACTGACTGAACGAAAGGAGCTGGCATCTCACTCTCTTTGAATCTTCTTTATCATGCTAAGAGGAGCAGGAAAATTCAAAAAATTTCAGAATTGCACCTTGCAATGCGGAGAAATTACTGTTTGTGCATTTACAATATTCATTGATTTTTGCCATTGAAAAACATCATGTTATTCATATACCAGAAATGTTTGAAGCTACTGACTGAAAGAAAGGAGCTGGCATCTCACTCTCTTTGAATCTTCTTTATCATGCTAAGAGGAGCAGGAAAAAGCAAAAAATTTCAGAATTGCACCTTGCAATGCGGAGAAATTACTGTTTGTGCATTTACAATATTCATTGATTTTTGCCATTGAAAAACGTCCAGAAATGATTGAAGCTACTGACTGAATGAAAGGAGCTGGCATCTCACTCTGAATTTTCTTTATCATGCTAAGAGGAGCAGGAAAAAGCAAAAAATTTCAGAATTGCACCTTGCAATGCGGAGAAATTACTGTTTGTGCATTTACAATATTCATTGATTTTTGCCATTGAAAAACGTCCAGAAATGATTGAAGCTACTGACTGAATGAAAGGAGCTGGCATCTCACTCTCTTTGAATCTTCTTTATCATGCTAAGAGGAGCAGGAAAAAGCAAAAAATTTCAGAATTGCACCTTGCAATGCGGAGAAATTACTGTTTGTGCATTTACAATATTCATTGATTTTTGCCATTGAAAAACATCATGTTATTCATATACCAGAAATGTTTGAAGCTACTGACTGAATGAAAGGAGCTGGCATCTCACTCTCTTTGAATCTTCTTTATCATGCTAAGAGGAGCAGGAAAAAGCAAAAAATTTCAGAATTGCACCTTGCAATGCGGAGAAATTACTGTTTGTGCATTTACAATATTCATTGATTTTTGCCATTGAAAAACGTCCAGAAATGATTGAAGCTACTGACTGAATGAAAGGAGCTGGCATCTCACTCTCTTTGAATCTTGTTTATCATGCTAAGAGGAGCAGGAAAAAGCAAAAAATTTCAGAATTGCACCTTGCAATGCGGAGAAATTACTGTTTGTGCATTTACAATATTCATTGATTTTTGCCATTGAAAAACGTCCAGAAATGATTGAAGCTACTGACTGAATGAAAGGAGCTGGCATCTCACTCTCTTTGAATCTTCTTTATCATGCTAAGAGGAGCAGGAAAAAGCAAAAAATTTCAGAATTGCAGATTGCAATGCGGAGAAATTACTGTTTGTGCATTTACAATATTCATTGATTTTTGCCATTGAAAAACATCATGTTATTCATATACCAGAAATGATTGAAGCTACTGACTGAATGAAAGGAGCTGGCATCTCACTCTCTTTGAATCTTCTTTATCATGCTAAGAGGAGCAGGAAAAAGTAAAAAATTTCAGAATTGCACCTTGCAATGCGGAGAAATTACTGTTTGTGCATTTACAATATTCAATGATTTTTGCCATTGGAAAACGTCCAGAAATGATTGAAGCTACTGAGTGAATGAAAGGAGCTGGCATCTCACTCTCTTTGAATCTTCTTTATCATGCTAAGAGGAGCAGGAAAAAGCAAAAAATTTCAGAATTGCACCTTGCAATGCGGAGAAATTACTGTTTGTGCATTTACAATATTCATTGATTTTTGCCATTGAAAAACATCATGTTATTCATATACCAGAAATGTTTGAAGCTACTGACTGAATGAAAGGAGCTGACATCTCACTCTCTTTGAATCTTCTTTATCATGCTAAGAGGAGCAGGAAAAAGCAAAAAATTTCAGAATTGCACCTTGCAATGCGGAGAAATTACTGTTTGTGCATTTCCAATATTCATTGATTTTTGCCATTGAAAAACGTCCAGAAATGATTGATGCTACTGACTGAATGAAAGGAGCTGGCATTTCACTCTCTTTGAATCTTCTTTATCATGCTAAGAGGAGCAGGAAAAAGCAAAAAATTTCAGAATTGCACCTTGCAATGCAGAGAAATTACTGTTTGTGCATTTACAATATTCATTGATTTTTGCCATTGAAAAACATCATGTTATTCATATACCAGAAATGATTGAAGCTACTGACTGAATGAAAGGAGCTGGCATCTCACTCTCTTTGAATCTTCTTTATCATGCTAAGAGGAGCAGGAAAAAGTAAAAAAAATTCAGAATTGCACCTTGCAATGCGGAGAAATTACTGTTTGTGCATTTACAATATTCATTGATTTTTGCCATTGAAAAACATCATGTTATTCATATACCAGAAATGTTTGAAGCTACTGACTGAATGAAAGGAGCTGGCATCTCACTCTCTTTGAATCTTCTTTATCATGCTAAGAGGAGCAGGAAAAAGCAAAAAATTTCAGAATTGCACCTTGCAATGCGGAGAAATTACTGTTTGTGCATTTACAATATTCATTGATTTTTGCCATTGAAAAACATCATGTTATTCATATACCAGAAATGTTTGAAGCTACTGACTGAATGAAAGGAGCTAGCATCTCACTCTCTTTGAATCTTCTTTATCATGCTAAGAGGAGCAGGAAAAAGCAAAAAATTTCAGAATTGCACCTTGCAATGCGGAGAAATTACTGTTTGTGCATTTACAATATTCATTGATTTTTGCCATTGAAAAACGTCCAGAAATGATTGAAGCTACTGACTGAATGAAAGGAGCTGGCATCTCACTCTCTTTGAATCTTGTTTATCATGCTAAGAGGAGCAGGAAAAAGCAAAAAATTTCAGAATTGCACCTTGCAATGCGGAGAAATTACTGTTTGTGCATTTACAATATTCATTGATTTTTGCCATTGAAAAACGTCCAGAAATGATTGAAGCTACTGACTGAATGAAAGGAGCTGGCATCTCACTCTCTTTGAATCTTCTTTATCATGCTAAGAGGAGCAGGAAAAAGCAAAAAATTTCAGAATTGCAGATTGCAATGCGGAGAAATTACTGTTTGTGCATTTACAATATTCATTGATTTTTGCCATTGAAAAACTTCATGTTATACATATACCAGAAATGATTGAAGCTACTGACTGAATGAAAGGAGCTGGCATCTCACTCTCTTTGAATCTTCTTTATCATGCTAAGAGGAGCAGGAAAAAGTAAAAAATTTCAGAATTGCACCTTGCAATGCGGAGAAATTACTGTTTGTGCATTTACAATATTCAATGATTTTTGCCATTGGAAAACGTCCAGAAATGATTGAAGCTACTGACTGAATGAAAGGAGCTGGCATCTCACTCTCTTTGAATCTTCTTTATCATGCTAAGAGGAGCAGGAAAAAGCAAAAAATTTCAGAATTGCACCTTGCAATGCGGAGAAATTACTGTTTGTGCATTTCCAATATTCATTGATTTTTGCCATTGAAAAACGTCCAGAAATGATTGATGCTACTGACTGAATGAAAGGAGCTGGCATTTCACTCTCTTTGAATCTTCTTTATCATGCTAAGAGGAGCAGGAAAAAGCAAAAAATTTCAGAATTGCACCTTGCAATGCAGAGAAATTACTGTTTGTGCATTTACAATATTCATTGATTTTTGCCATTGAAAAACATCATGTTATTCATATACCAGAAATGATTGAAGCTACTGACTGAATGAAAGGAGCTGGCATCTCACTCTCTTTGAATCTTCTTTATCATGCTAAGAGGAGCAGGAAAAAGCAAAAAATTTCAGAATTGCACCTTGCAATGCGGAGAAATTACTGTTTGTGCATTTACAATATTCATTGATTTTTGCCATTGAAAAACGTCCAGAAATGATTGAAGCTACTGACTGAATGAAAGGAGCTGGCATCTCACTCTCTTTGAATCTTCTTTATCATGCTAAGAGGAGCAGGAAAAAGCAAAAAATTTCAGAATTGCAGATTGCAATGCGGAGAAATTACTGTTTGTGCATTTACAATATTCATTGATTTTTGCCATTGAAAAACATCATGTTATTCATATACCAGAAATGATTGAAGCTACTGACTGAATGAAAGGAGCTGGCATCTCACTCTCTTTGAATCTTCTTTATCATGCTAAGAGGAGCAGGAAAAAGTAAAAAATTTCAGAATTGCACCTTGCAATGCGGAGAAATTACTGTTTGTGCATTTACAATATTCAATGATTTTTGCCATTGGAAAACGTCCAGAAATGATTGAAGCTACTGACTGAATGAAAGGAGCTGGCATCTCACTCTCTTTGAATCTTCTTTATCATGCTAAGAGGAGCAGGAAAAAGCAAAAAATTTCAGTATTGCACCTTGCAATGCGGAGAAATTACTGTTTGTGCATTTACAATATTCATTGATTTTTGCCATTGAAAAACATCATGTTATTCATATACCAGAAATGTTTGAAGCTACTGACTGAATGAAAGGAGCTGGCATCTCACTCTCTTTGAATCTTCTTTATCATGCTAAGAGGAGCAGGAAAAAGCAAAAAATTTCAGAATTGCACCTTGCAATGCGGAGAAATTACTGTTTGTGCATTTACAATATTCATTGATTTTTGCCATTGAAAAACGTCCAGAAATGATTGAAGCTACTGACTGAATGAAAGGAGCTGGCATCTCACTCTCTTTGAATCTTCTTTATCATGCTAAGAGGAGCAGGAAAAAGCAAAAAATTTCAGAATTGCACCTTGCAATGCGGAGAAATTACTGTTTGTGCATTTACAATATTCATTGATTTTTGCCATTGAAAAACATCATGTTATTCATATACCAGAAATGTTTGAAGCTACTGACTGAATGAAAGGAGCTGGCATCTCACTCTCTTTGAATCTTCTTTATCATGCTAAGAGGAGCAGGAAAAAGCAAAAAATTTCAGAATTGCACCTTGCAATGCGGAGAAATTACTGTTTGTGCATTTACAATATTCATTGATTTTTGCCATTGAAAAACATCATGTTATTCATATACCAGAAATGTTTGAAGCTACTGACTGAATGAAAGGAGCTGGCATCTCACTCTCTTTGAATCCTCTTTATCATGCTAAGAGGAGCAGGAAAAAGCAAAAAATTTCAGAATTGCACCTTGCAATGCGGAGAAATTACTGTTTGTGCATTTACAATATTCATTGATTTTTACCATTCAAAAACGTCCAGAAATGATTGAAGCTACTGACTGAATGAAAGGAGCTGGCATCTCACTCTCTTTGAATCTTCTTTATCATGCTAAGAGGAGCAGGAAAAAGCAAAAAATTTCAGAATTGCACCTTGCAATGCGGAGAAATTACTGTTTGTGCATTTACAATATTCATTGATTTTTGTCATTGAAAAACATCATGTTATTCATATACCAGAAATGTTTGAAGCTACTGACTGAATGAAAGGAGCTGGCATCTCACTCTCTTTGAATCTTCTTTATCATGCTAAGAGGAGCAGGAAAAAGTAAAAAATTTCAGAATTGCACCTTGCAATGCGGAGAAATTACTGTTTGTGCATTTACAATATTCATTGATTTTTGCCATTGAAAAACATCATGTTATTCATATACCAGAAATGTTTGAAGCTACTGACTGAATGAAAGGAGCTGGCATCTCACTCTCTTTGAATCTTCTTTATCATGCTAAGAGGAGCAGGAAAAAGCAAAAAATTTCAGAATTGCACCTTGCAATGCGGAGAAATTACTGTTTGTGCATTTACAATATTCATTGATTTTTGCCATTGAAAAACATCATGTTATTCAAATACCAGAAATGTTTGAAGCTACTGACTGAATGAAAGGAGCTGGCATCTCACTCTCTTTGAATCTTCTTTATCATGCTAAGAGGAGCAGGAAAAAGCAAAAAATTTCAGAATTGCACCTTGCAATGCGGAGAAATTACTGTTTGTGCATTTACAATATTCATTGATTTTTACCATTCAAAAACGTCCAGAAATGATTGAAGCTACTGACTGAATGAAAGGAGCTGGCATCTCACTCTCTTTGAATCTTCTTTATCATGCTAAGAGGAGCAGGAAAAAGCAAAAAATTTCAGAATTGCACCTTGCAATGCGGAGAAATTACTGTTTGTGCATTTACAATATTCATTGATTTTTGTCATTGAAAAACATCATGTTATTCATATACCAGAAATGTTTGAAGCTACTGACTGAATGAAAGGAGCTGGCATCTCACTCTCTTTGAATCTTCTTTATCATGCTAAGAGGAGCAGGAAAAAGCAAAAAAATTCAGAATTGCACCTTGCAGTGCGGAGAAATTACTGTTTGTCCATTTACAATATTCATTGATTTTTGCCATTGAAAAACGTCCAGAAATGATTGAAGCTACTGACTGAATGAAAGGAGCTGGCATCTCACTCTCTTTGAATCTTCTTTATCATGCTAAGAGGAGCAGGAAAAAGCAAAAAATTTCAGAATTGCACCTTGCAATGCGGAGAAATTACTGTTTGTGCATTTACAATATTCATTGATTTTTGCCATTGAAAAACGTCCAGAAATGATTGAAGCTACTGACTGAATGAAAGGAGCTGGTATCTCACTCTCTTTGAATCTTCTTTATCATGCTAAGAGGAGCAGGAAAAAGCAAAAAATTTCAGAATTGCACCTTGCAATGCGGAGAAATTACTGTTTGTGCATTTACAATATTCATTGATTTTTGCCATTGAAAAACATCATGTTATTCATATACCAGAAATGTTTGAAGCTACTGACTGAATGAAAGGAGCTGGCATCTCACTCTCTTTGAATCCTCTTTATCATGCTAAGAGGAGCAGGAAAAAGCAAAAAATTTCAGAATTGCACCTTGCAATGCGGAGAAATTACTGTTTGTGCATTTACAATATTCATTGATTTTTGCCATTGAAAAACATCATGTTATTCAAATACCAGAAATGTTTGAAGCTACTGACTGAATGAAAGGAGCTGGCATCTCACTCTCTTTGAATCTTCTTTATCATGCTAAGAGGAGCAGGAAAAAGCAAAAAATTTCAGAATTGCACCTTTCAATGCGGAGAAATTACTGTTTGTGCATTTACAATATTCATTGATTTGTGCCATTGAAAAACATCCAGAAATGATTGAAGCTACTGACTGAATGAAAGGAGCTGGCATCTCACTCTCTTTGAATCTTCTTTATCATGCTAAGAGGAGCAGGAAAAAGCAAAAAATTTCAGAATTGCACCCTGCAATGCGGAGAAATTACTGTTTGTGCATTTACAATATTCATTGATTTTTGCCATTGAAAAACATCATATTATTCATATACCAGAAATGTTTGAAGCTACTGACTGAATGAAAGGAGCTGGCATCTCACTCTCTTTGAATCTTCTTTATCATGCTAAGAGGAGCAGGAAAAAGCAAAAAATTTCAGAATTGCACCTTGCAATGCGGAGAAATTACTGTTTGTGCATTTACAATATTCATTGATTTTTGCCATTGAAAAACGTCCAGAAATGATTGAAGCTACTGACTGAATGAAAGGAGCTGGCATCTCACTCTCTTTGAATCTTCTTTATCATGCTAAGAGGAGCAGGAAAAAGCAAAAAATTTCAGAATTGCACCTTGCAATGCGGAGAAATTACTGTTTGTGCATTTACAATATTCATTGATTTTTGCCATTGAAAAACATCATGTTATTCATATACCAGAAATGTTTGAAGCTACTGACTGAATGAAAGGAGCTGGCATCTCACTCTCTTTGAATCTTCTTTATCATGCTAAGAGGAGCAGGAAAAAGCAAAAAATTTCAGAATTGCACCTTGCAATGCGGAGAAATTACTGTTTGTGCATTTACAATATTCATTGATTTTTGCCATTGAAAAACATCATGTTATTCAAATACCAGAAATGTTTGAAGCTACTGACTGAATGAAAGGAGCTGGCATCTCACTCTCTTTGAATCTTCTTTATCATGCTAAGAGGAGCAGGAAAAAGCAAAAAATTTCAGAATTGCACCTTGCAATGCGGAGAAATTACTGTTTGTGCATTTACAATATTCATTGATTTTTGCCATTGAAAAACGTCCAGAAATGATTGAAGCTACTGACTGAATGAAAGGAGCTGGCATCTCACTCTCTTTGAATCTTCTTTATCATGCTAAGAGGAGCAGGAAAAAGCAAAAAATTTCAGAATTGCACCTTGCAATGCGGAGAAATTACTGTTTGTGCATTTACAATATTCATTGATTTTTGCCATTGAAAAACATCATATTATTCATATACCAGAAATGTTTGAAGCTACTGACTGAATGAAAGGAGCTGGCATCTCACTCTCTTTGAATCTTCTTTATCATGCTAAGAGGAGCAGGAAAAAGCAAAAAATTTCAGAATTGCACCTTGCAATGCGGAGAAATTACTGTTTGTGCATTTACAATATTCATTGATTTTTGCCATTGAAAAACATCATGTTATTCATATACCAGAAATGTTTGAAGCTACTGACTGAATGAAAGGAGCTGGCATCTCACTCTCTTTGAATCCTCTTTATCATGCTAAGAGGAGCAGGAAAAAGCAAAAAATTTCAGAATTGCACCTTGCAATGCGGAGAAATTACTGTTTGTGCATTTACAATATTCATTGATTTTTACCATTGAAAAACGTCCAGAAATGATTGAAGCTACTGACTGAATGAAAGGAGCTGGCATCTCACTCTCTTTGAATCTTCTTTATCATGCTAAGAGGAGCAGGAAAAAGCAAAAAATTTCAAAATTGCACCTTGCAATGCGGAGAAATTACTGTTTGTGCATTTACAATATTCATTGATTTTTGTCATTGAAAAACATCATGTTATTCATATACCAGAAATGTTTGAAGCTACTGACTGAATGAAAGGAGCTGGCATCTCACTCTCTTTGAATCTTCTTTATCATGCTAAGAGGAGCAGGAAAAAGCAAAAAATTTCAGAATTGCACCTTGCAATGCGGAGAAATTACTGTTTGTGCATTTACAATATTCATTGATTTTTGCCATTGAAAAACGTCCAGAAATGATTGAAGCTACTGACTGAATGAAAGGAGCTGGCATCTCACTCTCTTTGAATCTTCTTTATCATGCTAAGAGGAGCAGGAAAAAGCAAAAAATTTCAGAATTGCACCTTGCAATGCGGAGAAATTACTGTTTGTGCATTTACAATATTCATTGATTTTTGCCATTGAAAAACATCATATTATTCATATACCAGAAATGTTTGAAGCTACTGACTGAATGAAAGGAGCTGGCATCTCACTCTCTTTGAATCTTCTTTATCATGCTAAGAGGAGCAGGAAAAAGCAAAAAATTTCAGAATTGCACCTTGCAATGCGGAGAAATTACTGTTTGTGCATTTACAATATTCATTGATTTTTGCCATTGAAAAACGTCCAGAAATGATTGAAGCTACTGACTGAATGAAAGGAGCTGGCATCTCACTCTCTTTGAATCTTCTTTATCATGCTAAGAGGAGCAGGAAAAAGCAAAAAATTTCAGAATTGCACCTTGCAATGCGGAGAAATTACTGTTTGTGCATTTACAATATTCATTGATTTTTGCCATTGAAAAACATCATGTTATTCATATACCAGAAATGTTTGAAGCTACTGACTGAATGAAAGGAGCTGGCATCTCACTCTCTTTGAATCCTCTTTATCATGCTAAGAGGAGCAGGAAAAAGCAAAAAATTTCAGAATTGCACCTTGCAATGCGGAGAAATTACTGTTTGTGCATTTACAATATTCATTGATTTTTACCATTCAAAAACGTCCAGAAATGATTGAAGCTACTGACTGAATGAAAGGAGCTGGCATCTCACTCTCTTTGAATCTTCTTTATCATGCTAAGAGGAGCAGGAAAAAGCAAAAAATTTCAGAATTGCACCTTGCAATGCGGAGAAATTACTGTTTGTGCATTTACAATATTCATTGATTTTTGTCATTGAAAAACATCATGTTATTCATATACCAGAAATGTTTGAAGCTACTGACTGAATGAAAGGAGCTGGCATCTCACTCTCTTTGAATCTTCTTTATCATGCTAAGAGGAGCAGGAAAAAGCAAAAAAATTCAGAATTGCACCTTGCAATGCGGAGAAATTACTGTTTGTGCATTTACAATATTCATTGATTTTTGCCATTGAAAAACGTCCAGAAATGATTGAAGCTACTGACTGAATGAAAGGAGCTGGCATCTCACTCTCTTTGAATCTTCTTTATCATGCTAAGAGGAGCAGGAAAAAGCAAAAAATTTCAGAATTGCACCTTGCAATGCGGAGAAATTACTGTTTGTGCATTTACAATATTCATTGATTTTTGCCATTGAAAAACGTCCAGAAATGATTGAAGCTACTGACTGAATGAAAGGAGCTGGTATCTCACTCTCTTTGAATCTTCTTTATCATGCTAAGAGGAGCAGGAAAAAGCAAAAAATTTCAGAATTGCACCTTGCAATGCGGAGAAATTACTGTTTGTGCATTTACAATATTCATTGATTTTTGCCATTGAAAAACATCATGTTATTCATATACCAGAAATGTTTGAAGCTACTGACTGAATGAAAGGAGCTGGCATCTCACTCTCTTTGAATCTTCTTTATCATGCTAAGAGGAGCAGGAAAAAGCAAAAAATTTCAGAATTGCACCTTGAAATGCGGAGAAATTACTGTTTGTGCATTTACAATATTCATTGATTTTTGCCATTGAAAAACATCATGTTATTCAAATACCAGAAATGTTTGAAGCTACTGACTGAATGAAAGGAGCTGGCATCTCACTCTCTTTGAATCTTCTTTATCATGCTAAGAGGAGCAGGAAAAAGCAAAAAATTTCAGAATTGCACCTTGCAATGCGGAGAAATTACTGTTTGTGCATTTACAATATTCATTGATTTTTGCCATTGAAAAACGTCCAGAAATGATTGAAGCTACTGACTGAATGAAAGGAGCTGGCATCTCACTCTCTTTGAATCTTCTTTATCATGCTAAGAGGAGCAGGAAAAAGCAAAAAATTTCAGAATTGCACCTTGCAATGCGGAGAAATTACTGTTTGTGCATTTACAATATTCATTGATTTTTGCCATTGAAAAACATCATATTATTCATATACCAGAAATGTTTGAAGCTACTGACTGAATGAAAGGAGCTGGCATCTCACTCTCTTTGAATCTTCTTTATCATGCTAAGAGGAGCAGGAAAAAGCAAAAAATTTCAGAATTGCACCTTGCAATGCGGAGAAATTACTGTTTGTGCATTTACAATATTCATTGATTTTTGCCATTGAAAAACATCATGTTATTCATATACCAGAAATGTTTGAAGCTACTGACTGAATGAAAGGAGCTGGCATCTCACTCTCTTTGAATCCTCTTTATCATGCTAAGAGGAGCAGGAAAAAGCAAAAAATTTCAGAATTGCACCTTGCAATGCGGAGAAATTACTGTTTGTGCATTTACAATATTCATTGATTTTTGCCATTGAAAAACATCATGTTATTCAAATACCAGAAATGTTTGAAGCTACTGACTGAATGAAAGGAGCTGGCATCTCACTCTCTTTGAATCTTCTTTATCATGCTAAGAGGAGCAGGAAAAAGCAAAAAATTTCAGAATTGCACCTTGCAATGCGGAGAAATTACTGTTTGTGCATTTACAATATTCCTTGATTTTTGCCATTGAAAAACATCCAGAAATGATTGAAGCTACTGACTGAATGAAAGGAGCTGGCATCTCACTCTCTTTGAATCTTCTTTATCATGCTAAGAGGAGCAGGAAAAAGCAAAAAATTTCAGAATTGCACCTTGCAATGCGGAGAAATTACTGTTTGTGCATTTACAATATTCATTGATTTTTGCCATTGAAAAACATCATATTATTCATATACCAGAAATGTTTGAAGCTACTGACTGAATGAAAGGAGCTGGCATCTCACTCTCTTTGAATCTTCTTTATCATGCTAAGAGGAGCAGGAAAAAGCAAAAAATTTCAGAATTGCACCTTGCAATGCGGAGAAATTACTGTTTGTGCATTTACAATATTCATTGATTTTTGCCATTGAAAAACGTCCAGAAATGATTGAAGCTACTGACTGAATGAAAGGAGCTGGCATCTCACTCTCTTTGAATCTTCTTTATCATGCTAAGAGGAGCAGGAAAAAGCAAAAAATTTCAGAATTGCACCTTGCAATGCGGAGAAATTACTGTTTGTGCATTTACAATATTCATTGATTTTTGCCATTGAAAAACATCATGTTATTCATATACCAGAAATGTTTGAAGCTACTGACTGAATGAAAGGAGCTGGCATCTCACTCTCTTTGAATCCTCTTTATCATGCTAAGAGGAGCAGGAAAAAGCAAAAAATTTCAGAATTGCACCTTGCAATGCGGAGAAATTACTGTTTGTGCATTTACAATATTCATTGATTTTTACCATTCAAAAACGTCCAGAAATGATTGAAGCTACTGACTGAATGAAAGGAGCTGGCATCTCACTCTCTTTGAATCTTCTTTATCATGCTAAGAGGAGCAGGAAAAAGCAAAAAATTTCAGAATTGCACCTTGCAATGCGGAGAAATTACTGTTTGTGCATTTACAATATTCATTGATTTTTGTCATTGAAAAACATCATGTTATTCATATACCAGAAATGTTTGAAGCTACTGACTGAATGAAAGGAGCTGGCATCTCACTCTCTTTGAATCTTCTTTATCATGCTAAGAGGAGCAGGAAAAAGCAAAAAATTTCAGAATTGCACCTTGCAATGCGGAGAAATTACTGTTTGTGCATTTACAATATTCATTAATTTTTGCCATTGAAAAACGTCCAGAAATGATTGAAGCTACTGACTGAATGAAAGGAGCTGGCATCTCACTCTCTTTGAATCTTCTTTATCATGCTAAGAGGAGCAGGAAAAAGCAAAAAATTTCAGAATTGCACCTTGCAATGCGGAGAAATTACTGTTTGTGCATTTACAATATTCATTGATTTTTGCCATTGAAAAACGTCCAGAAATGATTGAAGCTACTGACTGAATGAAAGGAGCTGGTATCTCACTCTCTTTGAATCTTCTTTATCATGCTAAGAGGAGCAGGAAAAAGCAAAAAATTTCAGAATTGCACCTTGCAATGCGGAGAAATTACTGTTTGTGCATTTACAATATTCATTGATTTTTGCCATTGAAAAACATCATGTTATTCATATACCAGAAATGTTTGAAGCTACTGACTGAATGAAAGGAGCTGGCATCTCACTCTCTTTGAATCTTCTTTATCATGCTAAGAGGAGCAGGAAAAAGCAAAAAATTTCAGAATTGCACCTTGCAATGCGGAGAAATTACTGTTTGTGCATTTACAATAGTCATTGATTTTTGCCATTGAAAAACATCATGTTATTCAAATACCAGAAATGTTTGAAGCTACTGACTGAATGAAAGGAGCTGGCATCTCACTCTCTTTGAATCTTCTTTATCATGCTAAGAGGAGCAGGAAAAAGCAAAAAATTTCAGAATTGCACCTTGCAATGCGGAGAAATTACTGTTTGTGCATTTACAATATTCATTGATTTTTGCCATTGAAAAACGTCCAGAAATGATTGAAGCTACTGACTGAATGAAAGGAGCTGGCATCTCACTCTCTTTGAATCTTCTTTATCATGCTAAGAGGAGCAGGAAAAAGCAAAAAATTTCAGAATTGCACCTTGCAATGCGGAGAAATTACTGTTTGTGCATTTACAATATTCATTGATTTTTGCCATTGAAAAACATCATATTATTCATATACCAGAAATGTTTGAAGCTACTGACTGAATGAAAGGAGCTGGCATCTCACTCTCTTTGAATCTTCTTTATCATGCTAAGAGGAGCAGGAAAAAGCAAAAAATTTCAGAATTGCACCTTGCAATGCGGAGAAATTACTGTTTGTGCATTTACAATATTCATTGATTTTTGCCATTGAAAAACATCATGTTATTCATATACCAGAAATGTTTGAAGCTACTGACTGAATGAAAGGAGCTGGCATCTCACTCTCTTTGAATCCTCTTTATCATGCTAAGAGGAGCAGGAAAAAGCAAAAAATTTCAGAATTGCACCTTGCAATGCGGAGAAATTACTGTTTGTGCATTTACAATATTCATTGATTTTTACCATTGAAAAACGTCCAGAAATGATTGAAGCTACTGACTGAATGAAAGGAGCTGGCATCTCACTCTCTTTGAATCTTCTTTATCATGCTAAGAGGAGCAGGAAAAAGCAAAAAATTTCAGAATTGCACCTTGCAATGCGGAGAAATTACTGTTTGTGCATTTACAATATTCATTGATTTTTGTCATTGAAAAACATCATGTTATTCATATACCAGAAATGTTTGAAGCTACTGACTGAATGAAAGGAGCTGGCATCTCACTCTCTTTGAATCTTCTTTATCATGCTAAGAGGAGCAGGAAAAAGCAAAAAATTTCAGAATTGCACCTTGCAATGCGGAGAAATTACTGTTTGTGCATTTACAATATTCATTGATTTTTGCCATTGAAAAACGTCCAGAAATGATTGAAGCTACTGACTGAATGAAAGGAGCTGGCATCTCACTCTCTTTGAATCTTCTTTATCATGCTAAGAGGAGCAGGAAAAAGCAAAAAATTTCAGAATTGCACCTTGCAATGCGGAGAAATTACTGTTTGTGCATTTACAATATTCATTGATTTTTGCCATTGAAAAACGTCCAGAAATGATTGAAGCTACTGACTGAATGAAAGGAGCTGGCATCTCACTCTCTTTGAATCTTCTTTATCATGCTAAGAGGAGCAGGAAAAAGCAAAAAATTTCAGAATTGCACCTTGCAATGCGGAGAAATTACTGTTTGTGCATTTACAATATTCATTGATTTTTGCCATTGAAAAACATCATGTTATTCATATACCAGAAATGTTTGAAGCTACTGACTGAATGAAAGGAGCTGGCATCTCACTCTCTTTGAATCTTCTTTATCATGCTAAGAGGAGCAGGAAAAAGCAAAAAATTTCAGAATTGCACCTTGCAATGCGGAGAAATTACTGTTTGTGCATTTACAATATTCATTGATTTTTGCCATTGAAAAACATCATGTTATTCATATACCAGAAATGTTTGAAGCTACTGACTGAATGAAAGGAGCTGGCATCTCACTCTCTTTGAATCCTCTTTATCATGCTAAGAGGAGCAGGAAAAAGCAAAAAATTTCAGAATTGCACCTTGCAATGCGGAGAAATTACTGTTTGTGCATTTACAATATTCATTGATTTTTACCATTGAAAAACGTCCAGAAATGATTGAGGCTACTGACTGAATGAAAGGAGCTGGCATCTCACTCTCTTTGAATCTTCTTTATCATGCTAAGAGGAGCAGGAAAAAGCAAAAAAATTCAGAATTGCACCTTGCAATGCGGAGAAATTACTGTTTGTGCATTTACAATATTCATTGATTTTTGTCATTGAAAAACATCATGTTATTCATATACCAGAAATGTTTGAAGCTACTGACTGAATGAAAGGAGCTGGCATCTCACTCTCTTTGAATCTTCTTTATCATGCAAAGAGGAGCAGGAAAAAGCAAAAAATTTCAGAATTGCACCTTGCAATGCGGAGAAATTACTGTTTGTGCATTTACAATATTCATTGATTTTTGCCATTGAAAAACGTCCAGAAATGATTGAAGCTACTGACTGAATGAAAGGAGCTGGCATCTCACTCTCTTTGAATCTTCTTTATCATGCTAAGAGGAGCAGGAAAAAGCAAAAAATTTCAGAATTGCACCTTGCAATGCGGAGAAATTACTGTTTGTGCATTTACAATATTCATTGATTTTTGCCATTGAAAAACGTCCAGAAATGATTGAAGCTACTGACTGAATGAAAGGAGCTGGCATCTCACTCTCTTTGAATCTTCTTTATCATGCTAAGAGGAGCAGGAAAAAGCAAAAAATTTCAGAATTGCACCTTGCAATGCGGAGAAATTACTGTTTGTGCATTTACAATATTCATTGATTTTTGTCATTGAAAAACATCATGTTATTCATATACCAGAAATGTTTGAAGCTACTGACTGAATGAAAGGAGCTGGCATCTCACTCTCTTTGAATCTTCTTTATCATGCTAAGAGGAGCAGGAAAAAGCAAAAAATTTCAGAATTGCACCTTGCAATGCGGAGAAATTACTGTTTGTGCATTTACAATATTCATTGATTTTTGCCATTGAAAAACGTCCAGAAATGATTGAAGCTACTGACTGAATGAAAGGAGCTGGCATCTCACTCTCTTTGAATCTGCTTTATCATGCTAAGAGGAGCAGGAAAAGCAAAAAATTTCAGAATTGCACCTTGCAATGCGTAGAAATTACTGTTTGTGCATTTACAATATTCATTGATTTTTGCCATTGAAAAACATCATGTTATTCATATACCAGAAATGTTTGAAGCTACTGACTGAATGAAAGGAGCTGGCATCTCACACTCTTTGAATTTTCTTTATCATGCTAAGAGGAGCAGGAAAAAGCAAAAAATTTCAGAATTGCACCTTGCAATGCGGAGAAATTACTGTTTGTGCATTTACAATATTCATTGATTTTTGCCATTGAAAAACGTCCAGAAATGATTGAAGCTACTGACTGAATGAAAGGAGCTGGCATCTCACTCTCTTTGAATCTTCTTTATCATGCTAAGAGGAGCAGGAAAAAGCAAAAAATTTCAGAATTGCACCTTGCAATGCGGAGAAATTACTGTTTGTGCATTTACAATATTCATTGATTTTTGCCATTGAAAAACGTCCAGAAATGATTGAAGCTACTGACTGAATGAAAGGAGCTGGCATCTCACTCTCTTTGAATCTTCTTTATCATGCTAAGAGGAGCAGGAAAAAGCAAAAACTTTCAGAATTGCACCTTGCAATGCGGAGAAATTACTGTTTGTGCATTTACAATATTCATTGATTTTTGCCATTGAAAAACGTCCAGAAATAATTGAAGCTACTGACTGAATGAAAGGAGCTGGCATCTCACTCTCTTTGAATCTTGTTTATCATGCTAAGAGGAGCAGGAAAAAGCAAAAAATTTCAGAATTGCACCTTGCAATGCGGAGAAATTACTGTTTGTGCATTTACAATATTCATTGATTTTTGCCATTGAAAAACGTCCAGAAATGATTGAAGCTACTGACTGAATGAAAGGAGCTGGCATCTCACTCTCTTTGAATCTTCTTTATCATGCTAAGAGGAGCAGGAAAAAGCAAAAAATTTCAGAATTGCACCTTGCAATGCAGAGAAATTACTGTTTGTGCATTTACAATATTCATTGATTTTTGCCATTGAAAAACATCATGTTATTCATATACCAGAAATGATTGAAGCTACTGACTGAATGAAAGGAGCTGGCATCTCACTCTCTTTGAATCTTCTTTATCATGCTAAGAGGAGCAGGAAAAAGTAAAAAAATTTCAGAATTGTACCTTGCAATGTGGAGAAATTACTGTTTGTGCATTTACAATATTCAATGATTTTTGCCATTGAAAAACGTCCAGAAATGATTGAAGCTACTGACTGAATGAAAGGAGCTGGCATCTCACTCTCTTTGAATCTTCTTTATCATGCTAAGAGGAGCAGGAAAAAGCAAAAAATTTCAGAATTGCACCTTGCAATGCGGAGAAATTACTGTTTGTGCATTTACAATATTCATTGATTTTTGCCATTGAAAAACATCATGTTATTCATATACCAGAAATGTTTGAAGCTACTGACTGAATGAAAGGAGCTGGCATCTCACTCTCTTTGAATCTTCTTTATCATGCTAAGAGGAGCAGGAAAAAGCAAAAAATTTCAGAATTGCACCTTGCAAAGCGGAGAAATTACTGTTTGTGCATTTCCAATATTCATTGATTTTTGCCATTGAAAAACGTCCAGAAATGATTGAAGCTACTGACTGAATGAAATTAGCTTGCATTTCACTCTCTTTGAATCTTCTTTATCATGCTAAGAGGAGCAGGAAAAAGCAAAAAATTTCAGAATTGCACCTTGCAATGCGGAGAAATTACTGTTTGTGCATTTACAATATTCATTGATTTTTGCCATTGAAAAACATCATGTTATTCATATACCAGAAATGTTTGAAGCTACTGACTGAATGAAAGGAGCTGGCATCTCACTCTCTTTGAATCTTCTTTCTCATGCTAAGAGGAGCAGGAAAAAGCAAAAAATTTCAGAATTGCACCTTGCAATGCGGAGAAATTACTGTTTGTGCATTTACAATATTCATTGATTTTTGCCATTGAAAAACATCCAGAAATGATTGAAGCTACTGACTGAATGAAAGGAGCTGGCATCTCACTCTTTTTGAATCTTCTTTATCATGCTAAGAGGAGCAGGAAAAAGCAAAAAATTTCAGAATTGCACCTTGCAATGCGGAGAAATTACTGTTTGTGCATTTACAATATTCATTGATTTTTGCCATTGAAAAACATCATGTTATTCATATACCAGAAATGTTTGAAGCTACTGACTGAATGAAAGGAGCTGGCATCTCACTCTCTTTGAATCTTCTTTATCATGCTAAGAGGAGCAGGAAAAAGCAAAAAATTTCAGAATTGCACCTTGCAATGCGGAGAAATTACTGTTTGTGCATTTACAATATTCATTGATTTTTACCATTGAAAAACGTCCAGAAATGATTGAAGCTACTGACTGAATGAAAGGAGCTGGCATCTCACTCTCTTTGAATCTTCTTTATCATGCTAAGAGGAGCAGGAAAAAGCAAAAAATTTCAGAATTGCACCTTGCAATGCGGAGAAATTACTGTTTGTGCATTTACAATATTCATTGATTTTTGTCATTGAAAAACATCATGTTATTCATATACCAGAAATGTTTGAAGCTACTGACTGAATGAAAGGAGCTGGCATCTCACTCTCTTTGAATCTTCTTTATCATGCTAAGAGGAGCAGGAAAAAGCAAAAAATTTCAGAATTGCACCTTGCAATGCGGAGAAATTACTGTTTGTGCATTTACAATATTCATTGATTTTTGCCATTGAAAAACGTTCAGAAATGATTGAAGCTACTGACTGAATGAAAGGAGCTGGCATCTCACTCTCTTTGAATCTTCTTTATCATGCTAAGAGGAGCAGGAAAAAGCAAAAAATTTCAGAATTGCACCTTGCAATGCGGAGAAATTACTGTTTGTGCATTTACAATATTCATTGATTTTTGCCATTGAAAAACGTCCAGAAATGATTGAAGCTACTGACTGAATGAAAGGAGCTGGCATCTCACTCTCTTTGAATCTTCTTTATCATGCTAAGAGGAGCAGGAAAAAGCAAAAAATTTCAGAATTGCACCTTGCAATGCGGAGAAATTACTGTTTGTGCATTTACAATATTCATTGATTTTTGCCATTGAAAAACATCATGTTATTCATATACCAGAAATGTTTGAAGCTATTGACTGAATGAATGGAGCTGGCATCTCACTCTCTTTGAATCTTCTTTATCATGCTAAGAGGAGCAGGAAAAACCAAAAAATTTCAGAATTGCACCTTGCAATGCGGAGAAATTACTGCTTGTGCATTTACAATATTCATTGATTTTTGCCATTGAAAAACGTCCAGAAATGATTGAAGCTACTGACTGAATGAAAGGAGCTGGCATCTCACTCTCTTTGAATCTTCTTTATCATGCTAAGAGGAGAAGGAAAAAGCAAAAAATTTCAGAATTGCACCTTGCAATGCGGAGAAATTACTGTTTGTGCATTTACAATATTCATTGATTTTTGCCATTGAAAAACATCATGTTATTCATATACCAGAAATGTTTGAAGCTACTGACTGAATGAAAGGAGCTGGCATCTCACTCTCTTTAAATCTTCTTTATCATGCTAAGAGGAGCAGGAAAAAGCAAAAAATTTCAGAATTGCACCTTACAATGCGGAGAAATTACTGTTTGTGCATTTACAATATTCATTGATTTTTGCCATTGAAAAACGTCCAGAAATGATTGAAGCTACTGACTGAATGAAAGGAGCTGGCATCTCACTCTCTTTGAATCTTCTTTATCATGCTAAGAGGAGCAGGAAAAAGCAAAAAATTTCAGAATTGCACCTTGCAATGCGGAGAAATTACTGTTTGTGCATTTACAATATTCATTGATTTTTGCCATTGAAAAACATCATGTTATTCATATACGAGAAATGTTTGAAGCTACTGAATGAATGAAAGGAGCTGGCATCTCACTCTCTTTGAATTTTCTTTATCATGCTAAGAGAAGCAGGAAAAAGCAAAAAATTTCAGAATTGCACCTTGCAATGCGGAGAAATTACTGTTTGTGCATTTACAATATTCATTGATTTTTGCCATTGAAAAACGTCCAGAAATGATTGAAGCTACTGACTGAATGAAAGGAGCTGGCATCTCACTCTCTTTGAATCTTCTTTATCATGCTAAGAGGAGCAGGAAAAAGCAAAAAATTTCAGAATTGCACCTTGCAATGCGGAGAAATTACTGTTTGTGCATTTACAATATTCATTGATTTTTGCCATTGAAAAACATCATGTTATTCATATACCAGAAATGTTTGAAGCTACTGACTGAATGAAAGGAGCTGGCATCTCACTCTCTTTGAATCTTCTTTATCATGCTAAGAGGAGCAGGAAAAAGCAAAAAATTTCAGAATTGCACCTTGCGATGCGGAGAAATTACTGTTTGTGCATTTACAATATTCATTGATTTTTGCAATTGAAAAACGTCCAGAAATGATTGAAGCTACTGACTGAATGAAAGGAGCTGGCATCTCACTCTCTTTGAATCTTCTTTATCATGCTAAGAGGAGCAGGAAAAAGCAAAAAATTTCAGAATTGCACCTTGCAATGCGGAGAAATTACTGTTTGTGCATTTACAATATTCATTGATTTTTAGCATTGAAAAACATCATGTTATTCATATACCAGAAATGTTTGAAGCTACTGACTGAATGAAAGGAGCTGGCATCTCACTCTCTTTGAATTTTCTTTATCATGCTAAGAGGAGCAGGAAAAAGCAAAAAATTTCAGAATTGCACCTTGCAATGCGGAGAAATTACTGTTTGTGCATTTACAATATTCATTGATTTTTGCCATTGAAAAACGTCCAGAAATGATTGAAGCTACTGACTGAATGAAAGGAGCTGGCATCTCACTCTCTTTGAATCTTCTTTATCATGTTAAGAGGAGCAGGAAAAAGCAAAAAATTTCAGAATTGCACCTTGCAATGCGGAGAAATTACTGTTTGTGCATTTACAATATTCATTGATTTTTGCCATTGAAAAACGTCCAGAAATGATTGAAGCTACTGACTGAATGAAAGGAGCTGGCATCTCACTCTCTTTGAATCTTCTTTATCATGCTAAGAGGAGCAGGAAAAAGCAAAAAATTTCAGAATTGCACCTTGCAATGCGGAGAAATTACTGTTTGTGCATTTACAATATTCATTGATTTTTGCCATTGAAAAACATCATGTTATTCATATACCAGAAATGTTTGAAGCTACTGACTGAATGAAAGGAGCTGGCATCTCACTCTCTTTGAATCTTCTTTATCATGCTAAGAGGAGCAGGAAAAAGCAAAAAATTTCAGAATTGCACCTTGCAATGCGGAGAAATTACTGTTTGTGCATTTACAATATTCATTGATTTTTGCCATTGAAAAACGTCCAGAAATGATTGAAGCTACTGACTGAATGAAAGGAGCTGGCATCTCACTCTCTTTGAATCTTCTTTATCATGCTAAGAGGAGCAGGAAAAAGCAAAAAATTTCAGAATTGCACCTTGCAATGCGGAGAAATTACTGTTTGTGCATTTACAATATTCATTGATTTTTGCAATTGAAAAACGTCCAGAAATGATTGAAGCTACTGACTGAATGAAAGGAGCTGGCATCTCACTCTCCTTGAATCTTCTTTATCATGCTAAGAGGAGCAGGAAAAAGCAAAAAATTTCAGAATTGCACCTTGCAATGCGGAGAAATTACTGTTTGTGCATTTACAATATTCATTGATTTTTGCCATTGAAAAACGTCCAGAAATGATTGAAGCTACTGACTGAATGAAAGGAGCTGGCATCTCACTCTCTTTGAATCTTCTTTATCATGCTAAGAGGAGCAGGAAAAAGCAAAAAATTTCAGAATTGCACCTTGCAATGCGGAGAAATTACTGTTTGTGCATTTACAATATTCATTGATTTTTGCCATTGAAAAACATCATGTTATTCATATACCAGAAATGTTTCAAGCTACTGACTGAATGAAAGGAGCTGGCATCTCACTCTCTTTGAATCTTCTTTATCATGCTAAGAGGATCAGGAAAAAGCAAAAAATTTCAGAATTGCACCTTGCAATGCGGAGAAATGACTGTTTGTGCACTTACAATATTCATTGATTTTTGCCATTGAAAAACATCATGTTATTCATATACCAGAAATGATTGAAGCTACTGACTGAATGAAAGGAGCTGGCATCTCACTCTCTTTGAATCTTCTTTATCATGCTAAGAGGAGCAGGAAAAAGCAAAAAATTTCAGAATTGCACCTTGCAATGCAGAGAAATTACTGTTTGTGCATTTACAATATTCATTGATTTTTGCCATTGAAAAACATCATGTTATTCATATACCAGAAATGATTGAAGCTACTGACTGAATGAAAGGAGCTGGCATCTCACTCTCTTTGAATCTTCTTTATCATGCTAAGAGGAGCAGGAAAAAGTAAAAAAATTTCAGAATTTTACCTTGCAATGTGGAGAAATTACTGTTTGTGCATTTACAATATTCAATGATTTTTGCCATTGAAAAACGTCCAGAAATGATTGAAGCTACTGACTGAATGAAAGGAGCTGGCATCTCACTCTCTTTGAATCTTCTTTATCATGCTAAGAGGAGCAGGAAAAAGCAAAAAATTTCAGAATTGCACCTTGCAATGCGGAGAAATTACTGTTTGTGCATTTACAATATTCATTGATTTTTGCCATTGAAAAACATCATGTTATTCATATACCAGAAATGTTTGAAGCTACTGACTGAATGAAAGGAGCTGGCATCTCACTCTCTTTGAATCTTCTTTATCATGCTAAGAGGAGCAGGAAAAAGCAAAAAATTTCAGAATTGCACCTTGCAAAGCGGAGAAATTACTGTTTGTGCATTTCCAATATTCATTGATTTTTGCCATTGAAAAACGTCCAGAAATGATTGAAGCTACTGACTGAATGAAATTAGCTTGCATTTCACTCTCTTTGAATCTTCTTTATCATGCTAAGAGGAGCAGGAAAAAGCAAAAAATTTCAGAATTGCACCTTGCAATGCGGAGAAATTACTGTTTGTGCATTTACAATATTCATTGATTTTTGCCATTGAAAAACATCATGTTATTCATATACCAGAAATGTTTGAAGCTACTGACTGAATGAAAGGAGCTGGCATCTCACTCTCTTTGAATCTTCTTTCTCATGCTAAGAGGAGCAGGAAAAAGCAAAAAATTTCAGAATTGCACCTTGCAATGCGGAGAAATTACTGTTTGTGCATTTACAATATTCATTGATTTTTGCCATTGAAAAACATCCAGAAATGATTGAAGCTACTGACTGAATGAAAGGAGCTGGCATCTCACTCTTTTTGAATCTTCTTTATCATGCTAAGAGGAGCAGGAAAAAGCAAAAAATTTCAGAATTGCACCTTGCAATGCGGAGAAATTACTGTTTGTGCATTTACAATATTCATTGATTTTTGCCATTGAAAAACATCATGTTATTCATATACCAGAAATGTTTGAAGCTACTGACTGAATGAAAGGAGCTGGCATCTCACTCTCTTTGAATCTTCTTTATCATGCTAAGAGGAGCAGGAAAAAGCAAAAAATTTCAGAATTGCACCTTGCAATGCGGAGAAATTACTGTTTGTGCATTTACAATATTCATTGATTTTTACCATTGAAAAACGTCCAGAAATGATTGAAGCTACTGACTGAATGAAAGGAGCTGGCATCTCACTCTCTTTGAATCTTCTTTATCATGCTAAGAGGAGCAGGAAAAAGCAAAAAATTTCAGAATTGCACCTTGCAATGCGGAGAAATTACTGTTTGTGCATTTACAATATTCATTGATTTTTGTCATTGAAAAACATCATGTTATTCATATACCAGAAATGTTTGAAGCTACTGACTGAATGAAAGGAGCTGGCATCTCACTCTCTTTGAATCTTCTTTATCATGCTAAGAGGAGCAGGAAAAAGCAAAAAATTTCAGAATTGCACCTTGCAATGCGGAGAAATTACTGTTTGTGCATTTACAATATTCATTGATTTTTGCCATTGAAAAACGTCCAGAAATGATTGAAGCTACTGACTGAATGAAAGGAGCTGGCATCTCACTCTCTTTGAATCTTCTTTATCATGCTAAGAGGAGCAGGAAAAAGCAAAAAATTTCAGAATTGCACCTTGCAATGCGGAGAAATTACTGTTTGTGCATTTACAATATTCATTGATTTTTGCCATTGAAAAACGTCCAGAAATGATTGAAGCTACTGACTGAATGAAAGGAGCTGGCATCTCACTCTCTTTGAATCTTCTTTATCATGCTAAGAGGAGCAGGAAAAAGCAAAAAATTTCAGAATTGCACCTTGCAATGCGGAGAAATTACTGTTTGTGCATTTACAATATTCATTGATTTTTGCCATTGAAAAACATCATGTTATTCATATACCAGAAATGTTTGAAGCTATTGACTGAATGAATGGAGCTGGCATCTCACTCTCTTTGAATCTTCTTTATCATGCTAAGAGGAGCAGGAAAAACCAAAAAATTTCAGAATTGCACCTTGCAATGCGGAGAAATTACTGCTTGTGCATTTACAATATTCATTGATTTTTGCCATTGAAAAACGTCCAGAAATGATTGAAGCTACTGACTGAATGAAAGGAGCTGGCATCTCACTCTCTTTGAATCTTCTTTATCATGCTAAGAGGAGAAGGAAAAAGCAAAAAATTTCAGAATTGCACCTTGCAATGCGGAGAAATTACTGTTTGTGCATTTACAATATTCATTGATTTTTGCCATTGAAAAACATCATGTTATTCATATACCAGAAATGTTTGAAGCTACTGACTGAATGAAAGGAGCTGGCATCTCACTCTCTTTAAATCTTCTTTATCATGCTAAGAGGAGCAGGAAAAAGCAAAAAATTTCAGAATTGCACCTTACAATGCGGAGAAATTACTGTTTGTGCATTTACAATATTCATTGATTTTTGCCATTGAAAAACGTCCAGAAATGATTGAAGCTACTGACTGAATGAAAGGAGCTGGCATCTCACTCTCTTTGAATCTTCTTTATCATGCTAAGAGGAGCAGGAAAAAGCAAAAAATTTCAGAATTGCACCTTGCAATGCGGAGAAATTACTGTTTGTGCATTTACAATATTCATTGATTTTTGCCATTGAAAAACATCATGTTATTCATATACGAGAAATGTTTGAAGCTACTGACTGAATGAAAGGAGCTGGCATCTCACTCTCTTTGAATTTTCTTTATCATGCTAAGAGAAGCAGGAAAAAGCAAAAAATTTCAGAATTGCACCTTGCAATGCGGAGAAATTACTGTTTGTGCATTTACAATATTCATTGATTTTTGCCATTGAAAAACGTCCAGAAATGATTGAAGCTACTGACTGAATGAAAGGAGCTGGCATCTCACTCTCTTTGAATCTTCTTTATCATGCTAAGAGGAGCAGGAAAAAGCAAAAAATTTCAGAATTGCACCTTGCAATGCGGAGAAATTACTGTTTGTGCATTTACAATATTCATTGATTTTTGCCATTGAAAAACATCATGTTATTCATATACCAGAAATGTTTGAAGCTACTGACTGAATGAAAGGAGCTGGCATCTCACTCTCTTTGAATCTTCTTTATCATGCTAAGAGGAGCAGGAAAAAGCAAAAAATTTCAGAATTGCACCTTGCGATGCGGAGAAATTACTGTTTGTGCATTTACAATATTCATTGATTTTTGCAATTGAAAAACGTCCAGAAATGATTGAAGCTACTGACTGAATGAAAGGAGCTGGCATCTCACTCTCTTTGAATCTTCTTTATCATGCTAAGAGGAGCAGGAAAAAGCAAAAAATTTCAGAATTGCACCTTGCAATGCGGAGAAATTACTGTTTGTGCATTTACAATATTCATTGATTTTTGCCATTGAAAAACATCATGTTATTCATATACCAGAAATGTTTGAAGCTACTGACTGAATGAAAGGAGCTGGCATCTCACTCTCTTTGAATCTTCTTTATCATGCTAAGAGGAGCAGGAAAAAGCAAAAAATTTCAGAATTGCACCTTGCAATGCGGAGAAATTACTGTTTGTGCATTTACAATATTCATTGATTTTTGCCATTGAAAAACGTCCAGAAATGATTGAAGCTACTGACTGAATGAAAGGAGCTGGCATCTCACTCTCTTTGAATCTTCTTTATCATGTTAAGAGGAGCAGGAAAAAGCAAAAAATTTCAGAATTGCACCTTGCAATGCGGAGAAATTACTGTTTGTGCATTTACAATATTCATTGATTTTTGCCATTGAAAAACGTCCAGAAATGATTGAAGCTACTGACTGAATGAAAGGAGCTGGCATCTCACTCTCTTTGAATCTTCTTTATCATGCTAAGAGGAGCAGGAAAAAGCAAAAAATTTCAGAATTGCACCTTGCAATGCGGAGAAATTACTGTTTGTGCATTTACAATATTCATTGATTTTTGCCATTGAAAAACATCATGTTATTCATATACCAGAAATGTTTGAAGCTACTGACTGAATGAAAGGAGCTGGCATCTCACTCTCTTTGAATCTTCTTTATCATGCTAAGAGGAGCAGGAAAAAGCAAAAAATTTCAGAATTGCACCTTGCAATGCGGAGAAATTACTGTTTGTGCATTTACAATATTCATTGATTTTTGCCATTGAAAAACGTCCAGAAATGATTGAAGCTACTGACTGAATGAAAGGAGCTGGCATCTCACTCTCTTTGAATCTTCTTTATCATGCTAAGAGGAGCAGGAAAAAGCAAAAAATTTCAGAATTGCACCTTGCAATGCGGAGAAATTACTGTTTGTGCATTTACAATATTCATTGATTTTTGCAATTGAAAAACGTCCAGAAATGATTGAAGCTACTGACTGAATGAAAGGAGCTGGCATCTCACTCTCCTTGAATCTTCTTTATCATGCTAAGAGGAGCAGGAAAAAGCAAAAAATTTCAGAATTGCACCTTGCAATGCGGAGAAATTACTGTTTGTGCATTTACAATATTCATTGATTTTTGCCATTGAATAACGTCCAGAAATGATTGAAGCTACTGACTGAATGAAAGGAGCTGGCATCTCACTCTCTTTGAATCTTCTTTATCATGCTAAGAGGAGCAGGAAAAAGCAAAAAATTTCAGAATTGCACCTTGCAATGCGGAGAAATTACTGTTTGTGCATTTACAATATTCATTGATTTTTGCCATTGAAAAACATCATGTTATTCATATACCAGAAATGTTTCAAGTTACTGACTGAATGAAAGGAGCTGGCATCTCACTCTCTTTGAATCTTCTTTATCATGCTAAGAGGATCAGGAAAAAGCAAAAAATTTCAGAATTGCACCTTGCAATGCGGAGAAATGACTGTTTGTGCACTTACAATATTCATTGATTTTTGCCATTGAAAAACATCATGTTATTCATATACCAGAAATGATTGAAGCTACTGACTGAATGAAAGGAGCTGGCATCTCACTCTCTTTGAATCTTCTTTATCATGCTAAGAGGAGCAGGAAAAAGCAAAAAATTTCAGAATTGCACCTTGCAATGCGGAGAAATTACTGTTTGTGCATTTACAATATTCATTGATTTTTGCCATTGAAAAACATCATGTTATTCATATACCAGAAATGATTGAAGCTACTGACTGAATGAAAGGAGCTGGCATCTCACTCTCTTTGAATCTTCTTTATCATGCTAAGAGGAGCAGGAAAAAGCAAAAAATTTCAGAATTACACCTTGCAATGCGGAGAAATTACTGTTTGTGCATTTACAATATTCATTGATTTTTGCAATTGAAAAACGTCCAGAAATGATTGAAGCTACTGACTGAATGAAAGGAGCTGGCATCTCACTCTCTTTGAATCTTCTTTATCATGCTAAGAGGAGCAGGAAAAAGCAAAAAATTTCAGAATTGCACCTTGCAATGCGGAGAAATTACTGTTTGTGCATTTACAATATTCATTGATTTTTGCCATTGAAAAACATCATGTTATTCATATACCAGGAATGTTTGAAGCTACTGACTGAATGAAAGGAGCTGGCATCTCACTCTCTTTGAATCTTCTTTATCATGCTAAGAGGAGCAGGAAAAAGCAAAAAATTTCAGAATTGCACCTTGCAATGCGGAGAAATTACTGTTTGTGCATTTACAATATTCATTGATTTTTGCCATTGAAAAACGTCCAGAAATGATTGAAGCTACTGACTGAATGAAAGGAGCTGGCATCTCACTCTCTTTGAATCTTCTTTATCATGCTAAGAGGAGCAGGAAAAAGCAAAAAATTTCAGAATTGCACCTTGCAATGCGGAGAAATTACTGTTTGTGCATTTACAATATTCATTGATTTTTGCCATTGAAAAACATCATGTTATTCATATACCAGAAATGTTTCAAGCTACTGACTGAATGAAAGGAGCTGGCATCTCACTCTCTTTGAATCTTCTTTATCATGCTAAGAGGATCAGGAAAAAGCAAAAAATTTCAGAATTGCACCTTGCAATGCGGAGAAATGACTGTTTGTGCACTTACAATATTCATTGATTTTTGCCATTGAAAAACATCATGTTATTCATATACCAGAAATGATTGAAGCTACTGACTGAATGAAAGGAGCTGGCATCTCACTCTCTTTGAATCTTCTTTATCATGCTAAGAGGAGCAGGAAAAAGCAAAAAATTTCAGAATTGCACCTTGCAATGCGGAGAAATTACTGTTTGTGCATTTACAATATTCATTGATTTTTGCCATTGAAAAACATCATGTTATTCATATACCAGAAATGATTGAAGCTACTGACTGAATGAAAGGAGCTGGCATCTCACTCTCTTTGAATCTTCCTTATCATGCTAAGAGGAGCAGGAAAAAGCAAAAAATTTCAGAATTACACCTTGCAATGCGGAGAAATTACTGTTTGTGCATTTACAATATTCATTGATTTTTGCAATTGAAAAACGTCCAGAAATGATTGAAGCTACTGACTGAATGAAAGGAGCTGGCATCTCACTCTCTTTGAATCTTCTTTATCATGCTAAGAGGAGCAGGAAAAAGCAAAAAATTTCAGAATTGCACCTTGCAATGCGGAGAAATTACTGTTTGTGCATTTACAATATTCATTGATTTTTGCCATTGAAAAACATCATGTTATTCATATACCAGGAATGTTTGAAGCTACTGACTGAATGAAAGGAGCTGGCATCTCACTCTCTTTGAATCTTCTTTATCATGCTAAGAGGAGCAGGAAAAAGCAAAAAATTTCAGAATTGCACCTTGCAATGCGGAGAAATTACTGTTTGTGCATTTACAATATTCATTGATTTTTGCCATTGAAAAACGTCCAGAAATGATTGAAGCTACTGACTGAATGAAAGGAGCTGGCATCTCACTCTCTTTGAATCTTGTTTATCATGCTAAGAGGAGCAGGAAAAAGCAAAAAATTTCAGAATTGCACCTTGCAATGCGGAGAAATTACTGTTTGTGCATTTACAATATTCATTGATTTTTGCCATTGAAAAACGTCCAGAAATGATTGAAGCTACTGACTGAATGAAAGGAGCTGGCATCTCACTCTCTTTGAATCTTCTTTATCATGCTAAGAGGAGCAGGAAAAAGTAAAAAATTTCAGAATTGCACCTTGCAATGCGGAGAAATTACTGTTTGTGCATTTACAATATTCAATGATTTTTGCCATTGAAAAACGTCCAGAAATGATTGAAGCTACTGACTGAATGAAAGGAGCTGGCATCTCACTCTCTTTGAATCTTCTTTATCATGCTAAGAGGAGCAGGAAAAAGCAAAAAATTTCAGAATTGCACCTTGCAATGCGGAGAAATTACTGTTTGTGCATTTACAATATTCATTGATTTTTGCCATTGAAAAACATGTTATTCATATACCAGAAATGTTTGAAGCTACTGACTGAATGAAAGGAGCTGGCATCTCACTCTCTTTGAATCTTCTTTATCATGCTAAGAGGAGCAGGAAAAAGCAAAAAAATTCAGAATTGCACCTTGCAATGCGGAGAAATTACTGTTTGTGCATTTACAATATCCATTGATTTTTGCCATTGAAAAACATCATGTTATTCATATACCAGAAATGTTTGAAGCTACTGACTGAATGAAAGGAGCTGGCATCTCACTCTCTTTGAATCTTCTTTATCATGCTAAGAGGAGCAGGAAAAAGCAAAAAATTTCAGAATTGCACCTTGCAATGCGGAGAAATTACTGTTTGTGCATTTACAATATTCATTGATTTTTGCCATTGAAAAACATCATGTTATTCATATACCAGAAATGATTGAAGCTACTGACTGAATGAAAGGAGCTGGCATCTCACTCCCTTTGAATCTTCTTTATCATGCTAAGAGGAGCAGGAAAAAGCAAAAAATTTCAGAATTGCACCTTGCAATGCGGAGAAATTACTGTTTGTGCATTTACAATATTCATTGATTTTTGCCATTGAAAAACATCATGTTATTCATATACCACGAATGTTTGAAGCTACTGACTGAATGAAAGGAGCTGGCATCTCACTCTCTTTGAATCTTCTTTATCATGCTAAGAGGAGCAGGAAAAAGCAAAAAATTTCAGAATTGCACCTTGCAATGCGGAGAAATTACTGTTTGTGCATTTACAATATTCATTGATTTTTGCCATTGAAAAACGTCCAGAAATGATTGAAGCTACTGACTGAATGAAAGGAGCTGGCATCTCACTCTCTTTGAATCTTGTTTATCATGCTAAGAGGAGCAGGAAAAAGCAAAAAATTTCAGAATTGCACCTTGCAATGCGGAGAAATTACTGTTTGTGCATTTACAATATTCATTGATTTTTGCCATTGAAAAACGTCCAGAAATGATTGAAGCTACTGACTGAATGAAAGGAGCTGGCATCTCACTCTCTTTGAATCTTCTTTATCATGCTAAGAGGAGCAGGAAAAAGTAAAAAATTTCAGAATTGCACCTTGCAATGCGGAGAAATTACTGTTTGTGCATTTACAATATTCAATGATTTTTGCCATTGAAAAACGTCCAGAAATGATTGAAGCTACTGACTGAATGAAAGGAGCTGGCATCTCACTCTCTTTGAATCTTCTTTATCATGCTAAGAGGAGCAGGAAAAAGCAAAAAATTTCAGAATTGCACCTTGCAATGCGGAGAAATTACTGTTTGTGCATTTACAATATTCATTGATTTTTGCCATTGAAAAACATGTTATTCATATACCAGAAATGTTTGAAGCTACTGACTGAATGAAAGGAGCTGGCATCTCACTCTCTTTGAATCTTCTTTATCATGCTAAGAGGAGCAGGAAAAAGCAAAAAAATTCAGAATTGCACCTTGCAATGCGGAGAAATTACTGTTTGTGCATTTACAATATCCATTGATTTTTGCCATTGAAAAACATCATGTTATTCATATACCAGAAATGTTTGAAGCTACTGACTGAATGAAAGGAGCTGGCATCTCACTCTCTTTGAATCTTCTTTATCATGCTAAGAGGAGCAGGAAAAAGCAAAAAATTTCAGAATTGCACCTTGCAATGTGGAGAAATTACTGTTTGTGCATTTACAATATTCATTGAGTTTTGCCATTGAAAAACATCATGTTATTCATATACCAGAAATGATTGAAGCTACTGACTGAATGAAAGGAGCTGGCATCTCACTCCCTTTGAATCTTCTTTATCATGCTAAGAGGAGCAGGAAAAAGCAAAAAATTTCAGAATTGCACCTTGCAATGCGGAGAAATTACTGTTTGTGCATTTACAATATTCATTGATTTTTGCCATTGAAAAACATCATGTTATTCATATACCACGAATGTTTGAAGCTACTGACTGAATGAAAGGAGCTGGCATCTCACTCTCTTTGAATCTTCTTTATCATGCTAAGAGGAGCAGGAAAAAGCAAAAAATTTCAGAATTGCACCTTGCAATGCGGAGAAATTACTGTTTGTGCATTTACAATATTCATTGATTTTTGCCATTGAAAAACGTCCAGAAATGATTGAAGCTACTGACTGAATGAAAGGAGCTGGCATCTCACTCTCTTTGAATCTTGTTTATCATGCTAAGAGGAGAAGGAAAAAGCAAAAAATTTCAGAATTGCACCTTGCAATGCGGAGAAATTACTGTTTGTGCATTTACAATATTCATTGATTTTTGCCATTGAAAAACGTCCAGAAATGATTGAAGCTACTGACTGAATGAAAGGAGCTGGCATCTCACTCTCTTTGAATCTTCTTTATCATGCTAAGAGGAGCAGGAAAAAGCAAAAAATTTCAGAATTGCACCTTGCAATGCGGAGAAATTACTGTTTGTGCATTTACAATATTCATTGATTTTTGCCATTGAAAAACATCATGTTATTCATATACCAGAAATGATTGAAGCTACTGACTGAATGAAAGGAGCTGGCATCTCACTCTCTTTGAATCTTCTTTATCATGCTAAGAGGAGCAGGAAAAAGCAAAAAATTTCAGAATTACACCTTGCAATGCGGAGAAATTACTGTTTGTGCATTTACAATATTCATTGATTTTTGCAATTGAAAAACGTCCAGAAATGATTGAAGCTACTGACTGAATGAAAGGAGCTGGCATCTCACTCTCTTTGAATCTTCTTTATCATGCTAAGAGGAGCAGGAAAAAGCAAAAAATTTCAGAATTGCACCTTGCAATGCGGAGAAATTACTGTTTGTGCATTTACAATATTCATTGATTTTTGCCATTGAAAAACATCATGTTATTCATATACCAGGAATGTTTGAAGCTACTGACTGAATGAAAGGAGCTGGCATCTCACTCTCTTTGAATCTTCTTTATCATGCTAAGAGGAGCAGGAAAAAGCAAAAAATTTCAGAATTGCACCTTGCAATGCGGAGAAATTACTGTTTGTGCATTTACAATATTCATTGATTTTTGCCATTGAAAAACGTCCAGAAATGATTGAAGCTACTGACTGAATGAAAGGAGCTGGCATCTCACTCTCTTTGAATCTTCTTTATCATGCTAAGAGGAGCAGGAAAAAGCAAAAAATTTCAGAATTGCACCTTGCAATGCGGAGAAATTACTGTTTGTGCATTTACAATATTCATTGATTTTTGCCATTGAAAAACATCATGTTATTCATATACCAGAAATGTTTCAAGCTACTGACTGAATGAAAGGAGCTGGCATCTCACTCTCTTTGAATCTTCTTTATCATGCTAAGAGGATCAGGAAAAAGCAAAAAATTTCAGAATTGCACCTTGCAATGCGGAGAAATGACTGTTTGTGCACTTACAATATTCATTGATTTTTGCCATTGAAAAACATCATGTTATTCATATACCAGAAATGATTGAAGCTACTGACTGAATGAAAGGAGCTGGCATCTCACTCTCTTTGAATCTTCTTTATCATGCTAAGAGGAGCAGGAAAAAGCAAAAAATTTCAGAATTGCACCTTGCAATGCGGAGAAATTACTGTTTGTGCATTTACAATATTCATTGATTTTTGCCATTGAAAAACATCATGTTATTCATATACCAGAAATGATTGAAGCTACTGACTGAATGAAAGGAGCTGGCATCTCACTCTCTTTGAATCTTCTTTATCATGCTAAGAGGAGCAGGAAAAAGCAAAAAATTTCAGAATTACACCTTGCAATGCGGAGAAATTACTGTTTGTGCATTTACAATATTCATTGATTTTTGCAATTGAAAAACGTCCAGAAATGATTGAAGCTACTGACTGAATGAAAGGAGCTGGCATCTCACTCTCTTTGAATCTTCTTTATCATGCTAAGAGGAGCAGGAAAAAGCAAAAAATTTCAGAATTGCACCTTGCAATGCGGAGAAATTACTGTTTGTGCATTTACAATATTCATTGATTTTTGCCATTGAAAAACATCATGTTATTCATATACCAGGAATGTTTGAAGCTACTGACTGAATGAAAGGAGCTGGCATCTCACTCTCTTTGAATCTTCTTTATCATGCTAAGAGGAGCAGGAAAAAGCAAAAAATTTCAGAATTGCACCTTGCAATGCGGAGAAATTACTGTTTGTGCATTTACAATATTCATTGATTTTTGCCATTGAAAAACGTCCAGAAATGATTGAAGCTACTGACTGAATGAAAGGAGCTGGCATCTCACTCTCTTTGAATCTTGTTTATCATGCTAAGAGGAGCAGGAAAAAGCAAAAAATTTCAGAATTGCACCTTGCAATGCGGAGAAATTACTGTTTGTGCATTTAAAATATTCATTGATTTTTGCCATTGAAAAACGTCCAGAAATGATTGAAGCTACTGACTGAATGAAAGGAGCTGGCATCTCACTCTCTTTGAATCTTCTTTATCATGCTAAGAGGAGCAGGAAAAAGTAAAAAATTTCAGAATTGCACCTTGCAATGCGGAGAAATTACTGTTTGTGCATTTACAATATTCAATGATTTTTGCCATTGAAAAACGTCCAGAAATGATTGAAGCTACTGACTGAATGAAAGGAGCTGGCATCTCACTCTCTTTGAATCTTCTTTATCATGCTAAGAGGAGCAGGAAAAAGCAAAAAATTTCAGAATTGCACCTTGCAATGCGGAGAAATTACTGTTTGTGCATTTACAATATTCATTGATTTTTGCCATTGAAAAACATGTTATTCATATACCAGAAATGTTTGAAGCTACTGACTGAATGAAAGGAGCTGGCATCTCACTCTCTTTGAATCTTCTTTATCATGCTAAGAGGAGCAGGAAAAAGCAAAAAATTTCAGAATTGCACCTTGCAATGCGGAGAAATTACTGTTTGTGCATTTACAATATTCATTGATTTTTGCCATTGAAAAACATCATGTTATTCATATACCAGAAATGTTTGAAGCTACTGACTGAATGAAAGGAGCTGGCATCTCACTCTCTTTGAATCTTCTTTATCATGCTAAGAGGAGCAGGAAAAAGCAAAAAATTTCAGAATTGCACCTTGCAATGCGGAGAAATTACTGTTTGTGCATTTACAATATTCATTGATTTTTGCCATTGAAAAACATCATGTTATTCATATACCAGAAATGATTGAAGCTACTGACTGAATGAAAGGAGCTGGCATCTCACTCTCTTTGAATCTTCTTTATCATGCTAAGAGGAGCAGGAAAAAGCAAAAAATTTCAGAATTGCACCTTGCAATGCGGAGAAATTACTGTTTGTGCATTTACAATATTCATTGATTTTTGCCATTGAAAAACATCATGTTATTCATATACCACGAATGTTTGAAGCTACTGACTGAATGAAAGGAGCTGGCATCTCACTCTCTTTGAATCTTCTTTATCATGCTAAGAGGAGCAGGAAAAAGCAAAAAATTTCAGAATTGCACCTTGCAATGCGGAGAAATTACTGTTTGTGCATTTACAATATTCATTGATTTTTGCCATTGAAAAACGTCCAGAAATGATTGAAGCTACTGACTGAATGAAAGGAGCTGGCATCTCACTCTCTTTGAATCTTGTTTATCATGCTAAGAGGAGAAGGAAAAAGCAAAAAATTTCAGAATTGCACCTTGCAATGCGGAGAAATTACTGTTTGTGCATTTACAATATTCATTGATTTTTGCCATTGAAAAACGTCCAGAAATGATTGAAGCTACTGACTGAATGAAAGGAGCTGGCATCTCACTCTCTTTGAATCTTCTTTATCATGCTAAGAGGAGCAGGAAAAAGCAAAAAATTTCAGAATTGCACCTTGCAATGCGGAGAAATTACTGTTTGTGCATTTACAATATTCATTGATTTTTGCCATTGAAAAACATCATGTTATTCATATACCAGAAATGATTGAAGCTACTGACTGAATGAAAGGAGCTGGCATCTCACTCTGTTTGAATCTTCTTTATCATGCTAAGAGGAGCAGGAAAAAGTAAAAAATTTCAGAATTGCACCTTGCAATGCGGAGAAATTACTGTTTGTGCATTTACAATATTCAATGATTTTTGCCATTGAAAAACGTCCAGAAATGATTGAAGCTACTGACTGAATGAAAGGAGCTGGCATCTCACTCTCTTTGAATCTTCTTTATCATGCTAAGAGGAGCAGGAAAAAGCAAAAAATTTCAGAATTGCACCTTGCAATGCGGAGAAATTACTGTTTGTGCATTTACAATATTCATTGATTTTTGCCATTGAAAAACATCATGTTATTCATATACCAGAAATGATTGAAGCTACTGACTGAATGAAAGGAGCTGGCATCTCACTCTCTTTGAATCTTCTTTATCATGCTAAGAGGAGCAGGAAAAAGTAAAAAATTTCAGAATTGCACCTTGCAATGCGGAGAAATTACTGTTTGTGCATTTACAATATTCAATGATTTTTGCCTTTGAAAAACGTCCAGAAATGATTGAAGCTACTGACTGAACGAAAGGAGCTGGCATCTCACTCTCTTTGAATCTTCTTTATCATGCTAAGAGGAGCAGGAAAAAGCAAAAAATTTCAGAATTGCACCTTGCAATGCGGAGAAATTACTGTTTGTGCATTTACAATATTCATTGATTTTTGCCATTGAAAAACATCATGTTATTCATATACCAGAAATGATTGAAGCTACTGACTGAATGAAAGGAGCTGGCATCTCACTCTCTTTGAATCTTCTTTATCATGCTAAGAGGAGCAGGAAAAAGTAAAAAATTTCAGAATTGCACCTTGCAATGCGGAGAAATTACTGTTTGTGCATTTACAATATTCAATGATTTTTGCCTTTGAAAAACGTCCAGAAATGATTGAAGCTACTGACTGAACGAAAGGAGCTGGCATCTCACTCTCTTTGAATCTTCTTTATCATGCTAAGAGGAGCAGGAAAAAGCAAAAAATTTCAGAATTGCACCTTGCAATGCGGAGAAATTACTGTTTGTGCATTTACAATATTCAATGATTTTTGCCTTTGAAAAACGTCCAGAAATGATTGAAGCTACTGACTGAACGAAAGGAGCTGGCATCTCACTCTCTTTGAATCTTCTTTATCATGCTAAGAGGAGCAGGAAAAAGCAAAAAATTTCAGAATTGCACCTTGCAATGCGGAGAAATTACTGTTTGTGCATTTACAATATTCATTGATTTTTGCCATTGAAAAACATCATGTTATTCATATATCAGAAATGATTGATGCTACTGACTGAATATAAGGAGCTGGCATCTCACTCTCTTTGAATCTTCTTTATCATGCTAAGAGGAGCAGGAAAAAGCAAAAAATTTCAGAATTGCACCTTGCAATGCGGAGAAATTACTGTTTGTGCATTTACAATATTCATTGATTTTTGCCATTGAAAAACATCATGTTATTCATATACCAGAAATATTTGAAGCTACTGACTGAATGAAAGGAGCTGGCATCTCACTCTCTTTGAATCTTTTTTATCATGCTAAGAGGAGCAGGAAAAAGCAAAAAATTTCAGAATTGCACCTTGCAATGCGGAGAAATTACTGTTTGTGCATTTACAATATTCATTGATTTTTGCAATTGAAAAACGTCCAGAAATGATTGAAGCTACTGACTGAATGAAAGGAGCTGGCATCTCACTCTCTTTGAATCTTCTTTATCATGCTAAGAGGAGCAGGAAAAAGCAAAAAATTTCAGAATTGCACCTTGCAATGCGGAGAAATTACTGTTTGTGCATTTACAATATTCATTGATTTTTGCCATTGAAAAACATCATGTTATTCATATACCAGGAATGTTTGAAGCTACTGACTGAATGAAAGCAGCTGGCATCTCACTCTCTTTGAATCTTCTTTATCATGCTAAGAGGAGCAGGAAAAAGCAAAAAATTTCAGAATTGCACCTTGCAATGCGGAGAAATTACTGTTTGTGCATTTACAATATTCATTGATTTTTGCCATTGAAAAACGTCCAGAAATGATTGAAGCTACTGACTGAATGAAAGGAGCTGGCATCTCACTCTCTTTGAATCTTCTTTATCATGCTAAGAGGAGCAGGAAAAAGCAAAAAATTTCAGAATTGCACCTTGCAATGCGGAGAAATTACTGTTTGTGCATTTACAATATTCATTGATTTTTGCCATTGAAAAACATCATGTTATTCATATACCAGAAATGATTGATGCTACTGACTGAATGAAAGGAGCTGGCATCTCACTCTCTTTGAATCTTCTTTATCATGCTAAGAGGAGCAGGAAAAAGCAAAAAATTTCAGAATTGCACCTTGCAATGCGGAGAAATTACTGTTTGTGCATTTACAATATTCATTGATTTTTGCCATTGAAAAACATCATGTTATTCATATACCAGAAATGTTTGAAGCTACTGACTGAATGAAAGGAGCTGGCATCTCACTCTCTTTGAATCTTCTTTATCATGCTAAGAGGAGCAGGAAAAAGCAAAAAATTTCAGAATTGCACCTTGCAATGCGGAGAAATTACTGTTTGTGCATTTACAATATTCATTGATTTTTGCCATTGAAAAACATCATGTTATTCATATACCAGAAATGATTGAAGCTACTGACTGAATGAAAGGAGCTGGCATCTCACTCTCTTTGAATCTTCTTTATCATGCTAAGAGGAGCAGGAAAAAGCAAAAAATTTCAGAATTGCACCTTGCAATGCGGAGAAATTACTGTTTGTGCATTTACAATATTCATTGATTTTTGCAATTGAAAAACGTCCAGAAATGATTGAAGCTACTGACTGAATGAAAGGAGGTGGCATCTCACTCTCTTTGAATCTTCTTTATCATGCTAAGAGGAGCAGGAAAAAGCAAAAAATTTCAGAATTGCACCTTGCAATGCGGAGAAATTACTGTTTGTGCATTTACAATATTCATTGATTTTTGCCATTGAAAAACATCATGTTATTCATATACCAGGAATGTTTGAAGCTACTGACTGAATGAAAGGAGCTGGCATCTCACTCTCTTTGAATCTTCTTTATCATGCTAAGAGGAGCAGGAAAAAGCAAAAAATTTCAGAATTGCACCTTGCAATGCGGAGAAATTACTGTTTGTGCATTTACAATATTCATTGATTTTTGCCATTGAAAAACGTCCAGAAATGATTGAAGCTACTGACTGAATGAAAGGAGCTGGCATCTCACTCTCTTTGAATCTTGTTTATCATGCTAAGAGGAGCAGGAAAAAGCAAAAAATTTCAGAATTGCACCTTGCAATGCGAAGAAATTACTGTTTGTGCATTTACAATATTCATTGATTTTTGCCATTGAAAAACGTCCAGAAATGATTGAAGCTACTGACTGAATGAAAGGAGCTGGCATCTCACTCTCTTTGAATCTTCTTTATCATGCTAAGAGGAGCAGGAAAAAGCAAAAAATTTCAGAATTGCACCTTGCAATGCGGAGAAATTACTGTTTGTGCATTTACAATATTCATTGATTTTTGCCATTGAAAAACATCATGTTATTCATATACCAGAAATGATTGAAGCTACTGACTGAATGAAAGGAGCTGGCATCTCACACTCTTTGAATCTTCTTTATCATGCTAAGAGGAGCAGGAAAAAGTAAAAAATTTCAGAATTGCACCTTGCAATGCGGAGAAATTACTGTTTGTGCATTTACAATATTCAATGATTTTTGCCATTGAAAAACGTCCAGAAATGATTGAAGCTACTGACTGAATGAAAGGAGCTGGCATCTCACTCTCTTTGAATCTTCTTTATCATGCTAAGAGGAGCAGGAAAAAGCAAAAAATTTCAGAATTGCACCTTGCAATGCGGAGAAATTACTGTTTGTGCATTTACAATATTCATTGATTTTTGCCATTGAAATACATCATGTTATTCATATACCAGGAATGTTTGAAGCTACTGACTGAATGAAAGGAGCTGGCATCTCACTCTCTTTGAATCTTCTTTATCATGCTAAGAGGAGCAGGAAAAAGCAAAAAATTTCAGAATTGCACCTTGTAATGCGAAGAAATTACTGTTTGTGCATTTACAATATTCATTGATTTTTGCCATTGAAAAACGTCCAGAAATGATTGAAGCTACTGACTGAATGAAAGGATCTGGCATCTCACTCTCTTTGAATCTTCTTTATCATGCTAAGAGGAGCAGGAAAAAGCAAAAAATTTCAGAATTGCAACTTGCAATGCGGAGAAATTACTGTTTGTGCATTTACAATATTCATTGATTTTTGCCATTGAAAAACATCATGTTATTCATATACCAGAAATGATTGAAGCTACTGACTGAATGAAAGGAGCTGGCATCTCACTCTCTTTGAATCTTCTTTATCATGCTAAGAGGAGCAGGAAAAAGTAAAAAATTTCAGAATTGCACCTTGCAATGCGGAGAAATTACTGTTTGTGCATTTACAATATTCAATGATTTTTGCCTTTGAAAAACGTCCAGAAATGATTGAAGCTACTGACTGAACGAAAGGAGCTGGCATCTCACTCTCTTTGAATCTTCTTTATCATGCTAAGAGGAGCAGGAAAAAGCAAAAAATTTCAGAATTGCACCTTGCAATGCGGAGAAATTACTGTTTGTGCATTTACAATATTCATTGATTTTTGCCATTGAAAAACATCATGTTATTCATATACCAGAAATGTTTGAAGCTACTGACTGAATGAAAGGAGCTGGCATCTCACTCTCTTTGAATCTTCTTTATCATGCTAAGAGGAGCAGGAAAAAGCAAAAAATTTCAGAATTGCACCTTGCAATGCGGAGAAATTACTGTTTGTGCATTTCCAATATTCATTGATTTTTGCCATTGAAAAACGTCCAGAAATGATTGAAGCTACTGACTGAATGAAAGGAGCTGGCATCTCACTCTGAATTTTCTTTATCATGCTAAGAGGAGCAGGAAAAAGCAAAAAATTTCAGAATTGCACCTTGCAATGCGGAGAAATTACTGTTTGTGCATTTACAATATTCATTGATTTTTGCCATTGAAAAACGTCCAGAAATGATTGAAGCTACTGACTGAATGAAAGGAGCTGGCATCTCACTCTCTTTGAATCTTCTTTATCATGCTAAGAGGAGCAGGAAAAAGCAAAAAATTTCAAAATTGCACCTTGCAATGCGGAGAAATTACTGTTTGTGCATTTACAATATTCATTGATTTTTGCCATTGAAAAACATCATGTTATTCATATACCAGAAATGTTTGAAGCTACTGACTGAATGAAAGGAGCTGGCATCTCACTCTCTTTGAATCTTCTTTATCATGCTAAGAGGAGCAGGAAAAAGCAAAAAATTTCAGAATTGCACCTTGCAATGCGGAGAAATTACTGTTTGTGCACTTACAATATTCATTGATTTTTGCCATTGAAAAACATCATGTTATTCATATACCAGAAATGATTGAAGCTACTGACTGAATGAAAGGAGCTGGCATCTCACTCTCTTTGAATCTTCTTTATCATGCTAAGAGGAGCAGGAAAAAGCAAAAAATTTCAGAATTGCACCTTGCAATGCGGAGAAATTACTGTTTGTGCATTTACAATATTCATTGATTTTTGCCATTGAAAAACATCATGTTATTCATATACCAGGAATGTTTGAAGCTACTGACTGAATGAAAGGAGCTGGCATCTCACTCTCTTTGAATCTTCTTTATCATGCTAAGAGGAGCAGGAAAAAGCAAAAAATTTCAGAATTGCACCTTGCAATGCGGAGAAATTACTGTTTGTGCATTTACAATATTCATTGATTTTTGCCATTGAAAAACGTCCAGAAATGATTGAAGCTACTGACTGAATGAAAGGAGCTGGCATCTCACTCTCTTTGAATCTTGTTTATCATGCTAAGAGGAGCAGGAAAAAGCAAAAAATTTCAGAATTGCACCTTGCAATGCGGAGAAATTACTGTTTGTGCATTTACAATATTCATTGATTTTTGCCATTGAAAAACGTCCAGAAATGATTGAAGCTACTGACTGAATGAAAGGAGCTGGCATCTCACTCTCTTTGAATCTTCTTTATCATGCTAAGAGGAGCAGGAAAAAGCAAAAAATTTCAGAATTGCAGATTGCAATGCGGAGAAATTACTGTTTGTGCATTTACAATATTCATTGATTTTTGCCATTGAAAAACATCATGTTATTCATATACCAGAAATGATTGAAGCTACTGACTGAATGAAAGGAGCTGGCATCTCACTCTCTTTGAATCTTCTTTATCATGCTAAGAGGAGCAGGAAAAAGTAAAAAATTTCAGAATTGCACCTTGCAATGCGGAGAAATTACTGTTTGTGCATTTACAATATTCATTGATTTTTGCCATTGAAAAACGTCCAGAAATGATTGAAGCTACTGACTGAATGAAAGGAGCTGGCATCTCACTCTCTTTGAATCTTGTTTATCATGCTAAGAGGAGCAGGAAAAAGCAAAAAATTTCAGAATTGCACCTTGCAATGCGGAGAAATTACTGTTTGTGCATTTACAATATTCATTGATTTTTGCCATTGAAAAACGTCCAGAAATGATTGAAGCTACTGACTGAATGAAAGGAGCTGGCATCTCACTCTCTTTGAATCTTCTTTATCATGCTAAGAGGAGCAGGAAAAAGCAAAAAATTTCAGAATTGCACCTTGCAATGCGGAGAAATTACTGTTTGTGCATTTACAATATTCATTGATTTTTGCCATTGAAAAACATCATGTTATTCATATACCAGAAATGATTGAAGCTACTGACTGAATGAAAGGAGCTGGCATCTCACACTCTTTGAATCTTCTTTATCATGCTAAGAGGAGCAGGAAAAAGTAAAAAATTTCAGAATTGCACCTTGCAATGCGGAGAAATTACTGTTTGTGCATTTACAATATTCAATGATTTTTGCCATTGAAAAACGTCCAGAAATGATTGAAGCTACTGACTGAATGAAAGGAGCTGGCATCTCACTCTCTTTGAATCTTCTTTATCATGCTAAGAGGAGCAGGAAAAAGCAAAAAATTTCAGAATTGCACCTTGCAATGCGGAGAAATTACTGTTTGTGCATTTACAATATTCATTGATTTTTGCCATTGAAATACATCATGTTATTCATATACCAGGAATGTTTGAAGCTACTGACTGAATGAAAGGAGCTGGCATCTCACTCTCTTTGAATCTTCTTTATCATGCTAAGAGGAGCAGGAAAAAGCAAAAAATTTCAGAATTGCACCTTGCAATGCGAAGAAATTACTGTTTGTGCATTTACAATATTCATTGATTTTTGCCATTGAAAAACGTGCAGAAATGATTGAAGCTACTGACTGAATGAAAGGATCTGGCATCTCACTCTCTTTGAATCTTCTTTATCATGCTAAGAGTAGCAGGAAAAAGCAAAAAATTTCAGAATTGCAACTTGCAATGCGGAGAAATTACTGTTTGTGCATTTACAATATTCATTGATTTTTGCCATTGAAAAACATCATGTTATTCATATACCAGAAATGATTGAAGCTACTGACTGAATGAAAGGAGCTGGCATCTCACTCTCTTTGAATCTTCTTTATCATGCTAAGAGGAGCAGGAAAAAGTAAAAAATTTCAGAATTGCACCTTGCAATGCGGAGAAATTACTGTTTGTGCATTTACAATATTCAATGATTTTTGCCTTTGAAAAACGTCCAGAAATGATTGAAGCTACTGACTGAACGAAAGGAGCTGGCATCTCACTCTCTTTGAATCTTCTTTATCATGCTAAGAGGAGCAGGAAAAAGCAAAAAATTTCAGAATTGCACCTTGCAATGCGGAGAAATTACTGTTTGTGCATTTACAATATTCATTGATTTTTGCCATTGAAAAACATCATGTTATTCATATACCAGAAATGTTTGAAGCTACTGACTGAATGAAAGGAGCTGGCATCTCACTCTCTTTGAATCTTCTTTATCATGCTAAGAGGAGCAGGAAAAAGCAAAAAATTTCAGAATTGCACCTTGCAATGCGGAGAAATTACTGTTTGTGCATTTCCAATATTCATTGATTTTTGCCATTGAAAAACGTCCAGAAATGATTGAAGCTACTGACTGAATGAAAGGAGCTGGCATCTCACTCTGAATTTTCTTTATCATGCTAAGAGGAGCAGGAAAAAGCAAAAAATTTCAGAATTGCACCTTGCAATGCGGAGAAATTACTGTTTGTGCATTTACAATATTCATTGATTTTTGCCATTGAAAAACGTCCAGAAATGATTGAAGCTACTGACTGAATGAAAGGAGCTGGCATCTCACTCTCTTTGAATCTTCTTTATCATGCTAAGAGGAGCAGGAAAAAGCAAAAAATTTCAAAATTGCACCTTGCAATGCGGAGAAATTACTGTTTGTGCATTTACAATATTCATTGATTTTTGCCATTGAAAAACATCATGTTATTCATATACCAGAAATGTTTGAAGCTACTGACTGAATGAAAGGAGCTGGCATCTCACTCTCTTTGAATCTTCTTTATCATGCTAAGAGGAGCAGGAAAAAGCAAAAAATTTCAGAATTGCACCTTGCAATGCGGAGAAATTACTGTTTGTGCACTTACAATATTCATTGATTTTTGCCATTGAAAAACATCATGTTATTCATATACCAGAAATGATTGAAGCTACTGACTGAATGAAAGGAGCTGGCATCTCACTCTCTTTGAATCTTCTTTATCATGCTAAGAGGAGCAGGAAAAAGCAAAAAATTTCAGAATTGCACCTTGCAATGCGGAGAAATTACTGTTTGTGCATTTACAATATTCATTGATTTTTGCCATTGAAAAACATCATGTTATTCATATACCAGGAATGTTTGAAGCTACTGACTGAATGAAAGGAGCTGGCATCTCACTCTCTTTGAATCTTCTTTATCATGCTAAGAGGAGCAGGAAAAAGCAAAAAATTTCAGAATTGCACCTTGCAATGCGGAGAAATTACTGTTTGTGCATTTACAATATTCATTGATTTTTGCCGTTGAAAAACGTCCAGAAATGATTGAAGCTACTGACTGAATGAAAGGAGCTGGCATCTCACTCTCTTTGAATCTTGTTTATCATGCTAAGAGGAGCAGGAAAAAGCAAAAAATTTCAGAATTGCACCTTGCAATGCGGAGAAATTACTGTTTGTGCATTTACAATATTCATTGATTTTTGCCATTGAAAAACGTCCAGAAATGATTGAAGCTACTGACTGAATGAAAGGAGCTGGCATCTCACTCTCTTTGAATCTTCTTTATCATGCTAAGAGGAGCAGGAAAAAGCAAAAAATTTCAGAATTGCAGATTGCAATGCGGAGAAATTACTGTTTGTGCATTTACAATATTCATTGATTTTTGCCATTGAAAAACATCATGTTATTCATATACCAGAAATGATTGAAGCTACTGACTGAATGAAAGGAGCTGGCATCTCACTCTCTTTGAATCTTCTTTATCATGCTAAGAGGAGCAGGAAAAAGTAAAAAATTTCAGAATTGCACCTTGCTATGCGGAGAAATTACTGTTTGTGCATTTACAATATTCATTGATTTTTGCCATTGAAAAACGTCCAGAAATGATTGAAGCTACTGACTGAATGAAAGGAGCTGGCATCTCACTCTCTTTGAATCTTGTTTATCATGCTAAGAGGAGCAGGAAAAAGCAAAAAATTTCAGAATTGCACCTTGCAATGCGGAGAAATTACTGTTTGTGCATTTACAATATTCATTGATTTTTGCCATTGAAAAACGTCCAGAAATGATTGAAGCTACTGACTGAATGAAAGGAGCTGGCATCTCACTCTCTTTGAATCTTCTTTATCATGCTAAGAGGAGCAGGAAAAAGCAAAAAATTTCAGAATTGCAGATTGCAATGCGGAGAAATTACTGTTTGTGCATTTACAATATTCATTGATTTTTGCCATTGAAAAACATCATGTTATTCATATACCAGAAATGATTGAAGCTACTGACTGAATGAAAGGAGCTGGCATCTCACTCTCTTTGAATCTTCTTTATCATGCTAAGAGGAGCAGGAAAAAGTAAAAAATTTCAGAATTGCACCTTGCAATGCGGAGAAATTACTGTTTGTGCATTTACAATATTCATTGATTTTTGCCATTGAAAAACGTCCAGAAATGATTGAAGCTACTGACTGAATGAAAGGAGCTGGCATCTCACTCTCTTTGAATCTTGTTTATCATGCTAAGAGGAGCAGGAAAAAGCAAAAAATTTCAGAATTGCACCTTGCAATGCGGAGAAATTACTGTTTGTGCATTTACAATATTCATTGATTTTTGCCATTGAAAAACGTCCAGAAATGATTGAAGCTACTGACTGAATGAAAGGAGCTGGCATCTCACTCTCTTTGAATCTTCTTTATCATGCTAAGAGGAGCAGGAAAAAGCAAAAAATTTCAGAATTGCAGATTGCAATGCGGAGAAATTACTGTTTGTGCATTTACAATATTCATTGATTTTTGCCATTGAAAAACATCATGTTATTCATATACCAGAAATGATTGAAGCTACTGACTGAATGAAAGGAGCTGGCATCTCACTCTCTTTGAATCTTCTTTATCATGCTAAGAGGAGCAGGAAAAAGTAAAAAATTTCAGAATTGCACCTTGCAATGCGGAGAAATTACTGTTTGTGCATTTACAATATTCAATGATTTTTGCCATTGAAAAACGTCCAGAAATGATTGAAGCTACTGACTGAATGAAAGGAGCTGGCATCTCACTCTCTTTGAATCTTCTTTATCATGCTAAGAGGAGCAGGAAAAAGCAAAAAATTTCAGAATTGCACCTTGCAATGCGGAGAAATTACTGTTTGTGCATTTACAATATTCATTGATTTTTGCCATTGAAAAACATCATGTTATTCATATACCAGAAATGTTTGAAGCTACTGACTGAATGAAAGAAGCTGGCATCTCACTCTCTTTGAATCTTCTTTATCATGCTAAGAGGAGCAGGAAAAAGCAAAAAATTTCAGAATTGCACCTTGCAATGCGGAGAAATTACTGTTTGTGCATTTCCAATATTCATTGATTTTTGCCATTGAAAAACGTCCAGAAATGATTGAAGCTACTGACTGAATGAAAGGAGCTGGCATTTCACTCTCTTTGAATCTTCTTTATCATGCTAAGAGGAGCAGGAAAAAGCAAAAAATTTCAGAATTGCACCTTGCAATGCAGAGAAATTACTGTTTGTGCATTTACAATATTCATTGATTTTTGCCATTGAAAAACATCATGTTATTCATATACCAGAAATGATTGAAGCTACTGACTGAATGAAAGGAGCTGGCATCTCACTCTCTTTGAATCTTCTTTATCATGCTAAGAGGAGCAGGAAAAAGTAAAAAAATTTCAGAATTGCACCTTGCAATGCGGAGAAATTACTGTTTGTGCATTTACAATATTCATTGATTTTTGCCATTGAAAAACATCATGTTATTCATATACCAGAAATGTTTGAAGCTACTGACTGAATGAAAGGAGCTGGCATCTCACTCTCTTTGAATCTTCTTTATCATGCTAAGAGGAGCAGGAAAAAGCAAAAAATTTCAGAATTGCACCTTGCAATGCGGAGAAATTACTGTTTGTGCATTTACAATATTCATTGATTTTTGCCATTGAAAAACGTCCAGAAATGATTGAAGCTACTGACTGAATGAAAGGAGCTGGCATCTCACTCTCTTTGAATCTTCTTTATCATGCTAAGAGGAGCAGGAAAAAGCAAAAAATTTCAGAATTGCACCTTGCAATGCGGAGAAATTACTGTTTGTGCATTTACAATATTCATTGATTTTTGCCATTGAAAAACATCATGTTATTCATATACCAGGAATGTTTGAAGCTACTGACTGAATGAAAGGAGCTGGCATCTCACTCTCTTTGAATCTTCTTTATCATGCTAAGAGGAGCAGGAAAAAGCAAAAAATTTCAGAATTGCACCTTGCAATGCGGAGAAATTACTGTTTGTGCATTTACAATATTCATTGATTTTTGCCATTGAAAAACGTCCAGAAATGATTGAAGCTACTGACTGAATGAAAGGAGCTGGCATCTCACTCTCTTTGAATCTTGTTTATCATGCTAAGAGGAGCAGGAAAAAGCAAAAAATTTCAGAATTGCACCTTGCAATGCGGAGAAATTACTGTTTGTGCATTTACAATATTCATTGATTTTTGCCATTGAAAAACGTCCAGAAATGATTGAAGCTACTGACTGAATGAAAGGAGCTGGCATCTCACTCTCTTTGAATCTTCTTTATCATGCTAAGAGGAGCAGGAAAAAGCAAAAAATTTCAGAATTGCAGATTGCAATGCGGAGAAATTACTGTTTGTGCATTTACAATATTCATTGATTTTTGCCATTGAAAAACATCATGTTATTCATATACCAGAAATGATTGAAGCTACTGACTGAATGAAAGGAGCTGGCATCTCACTCTCTTTGAATCTTCTTTATCATGCTAAGAGGAGCAGGAAAAAGTAAAAAATTTCAGAATTGCACCTTGCAATGCGGAGAAATTACTGTTTGTGCATTTACAATATTCAATGATTTTTGCCATTGAAAAACGTCCAGAAATGATTGAAGCTACTGACTGAATGAAAGGAGCTGGCATCTCACTCTCTTTGAATCTTCTTTATCATGCTAAGAGGAGCAGGAAAAAGCAAAAAATTTCAGAATTGCACCTTGCAATGCGGAGAAATTACTGTTTGTGCATTTACAATATTCATTGATTTTTGCCATTGAAAAACATCATGTTATTCATATACCAGGAATGTTTGAAGCTACTGACTGAATGAAAGGAGCTGGCATCTCACTCTCTTTGAATCTTCTTTATCATGCTAAGAGGAGCAGGAAAAAGCAAAAAATTTCAGAATTGCACCTTGCAATGCGGAGAAATTACTGTTTGTGCATTTACAATATTCATTGATTTTTGCCGTTGAAAAACGTCCAGAAATGATTGAAGCTACTGACTGAATGAAAGGAGCTGGCATCTCACTCTCTTTGAATCTTGTTTATCATGCTAAGAGGAGCAGGAAAAAGCAAAAAATTTCAGAATTGCACCTTGCAATGCGGAGAAATTACTGTTTGTGCATTTACAATATTCATTGATTTTTGCCATTGAAAAACGTCCAGAAATGATTGAAGCTACTGACTGAATGAAAGGAGCTGGCATCTCACTCTCTTTGAATCTTCTTTATCATGCTAAGAGGAGCAGGAAAAAGCAAAAAATTTCAGAATTGCAGATTGCAATGCGGAGAAATTACTGTTTGTGCATTTACAATATTCATTGATTTTTGCCATTGAAAAACATCATGTTATTCATATACCAGAAATGATTGAAGCTACTGACTGAATGAAAGGAGCTGGCATCTCACTCTCTTTGAATCTTCTTTATCATGCTAAGAGGAGCAGGAAAAAGTAAAAAATTTCAGAATTGCACCTTGCAATGCGGAGAAATTACTGTTTGTGCATTTACAATATTCATTGATTTTTGCCATTGAAAAACGTCCAGAAATGATTGAAGCTACTGACTGAATGAAAGGAGCTGGCATCTCACTCTCTTTGAATCTTGTTTATCATGCTAAGAGGAGCAGGAAAAAGCAAAAAATTTCAGAATTGCACCTTGCAATGCGGAGAAATTACTGTTTGTGCATTTACAATATTCATTGATTTTTGCCATTGAAAAACGTCCAGAAATGATTGAAGCTACTGACTGAATGAAAGGAGCTGGCATCTCACTCTCTTTGAATCTTCTTTATCATGCTAAGAGGAGCAGGAAAAAGCAAAAAATTTCAGAATTGCAGATTGCAATGCGGAGAAATTACTGTTTGTGCATTTACAATATTCATTGATTTTTGCCATTGAAAAACATCATGTTATTCATATACCAGAAATGATTGAAGCTACTGACTGAATGAAAGGAGCTGGCATCTCACTCTCTTTGAATCTTCTTTATCATGCTAAGAGGAGCAGGAAAAAGTAAAAAATTTCAGAATTGCACCTTGCAATGCGGAGAAATTACTGTTTGTGCATTTACAATATTCATTGATTTTTGCCATTGAAAAACGTCCAGAAATGATTGAAGCTACTGACTGAATGAAAGGAGCTGGCATCTCACTCTCTTTGAATCTTGTTTATCATGCTAAGAGGAGCAGGAAAAAGCAAAAAATTTCAGAATTGCACCTTGCAATGCGGAGAAATTACTGTTTGTGCATTTACAATATTCATTGATTTTTGCCATTGAAAAACGTCCAGAAATGATTGAAGCTACTGACTGAATGAAAGGAGCTGGCATCTCACTCTCTTTGAATCTTCTTTATCATGCTAAGAGGAGCAGGAAAAAGCAAAAAATTTCAGAATTGCAGATTGCAATGCGGAGAAATTACTGTTTGTGCATTTACAATATTCATTGATTTTTGCCATTGAAAAACATCATGTTATTCATATACCAGAAATGATTGAAGCTACTGACTGAATGAAAGGAGCTGGCATCTCACTCTCTTTGAATCTTCTTTATCATGCTAAGAGGAGCAGGAAAAAGTAAAAAATTTCAGAATTGCACCTTGCAATGCGGAGAAATTACTGTTTGTGCATTTACAATATTCAATGATTTTTGCCATTGAAAAACGTCCAGAAATGATTGAAGCTACTGACTGAATGAAAGGAGCTGGCATCTCACTCTCTTTGAATCTTCTTTATCATGCTAAGAGGAGCAGGAAAAAGCAAAAAATTTCAGAATTGCACCTTGCAATGCGGAGAAATTACTGTTTGTGCATTTACAATATTCATTGATTTTTGCCATTGAAAAACATCATGTTATTCATATACCAGAAATGTTTGAAGCTACTGACTGAATGAAAGGAGCTGGCATCTCACTCTCTTTGAATCTTCTTTATCATGCTAAGAGGAGCAGGAAAAAGCAAAAAATTTCAGAATTGCACCTTGCAATGCGGAGAAATTACTGTTTGTGCATTTCCAATATTCATTGATTTTTGCCATTGAAAAACGTCCAGAAATGATTGAAGCTACTGACTGAATGAAAGGAGCTGGCATTTCACTCTCTTTGAATCTTCTTTATCATGCTAAGAGGAGCAGGAAAAAGCAAAAAATTTCAGAATTGCACCTTGCAATGCAGAGAAATTACTGTTTGTGCATTTACAATATTCATTGATTTTTGCCATTGAAAAACATCATGTTATTCATATACCAGAAATGATTGAAGCTACTGACTGAATGAAAGGAGCTGGCATCTCACTCTCTTTGAATCTTCTTTATCATGCTAAGAGGAGCAGGAAAAAGTAAAAAAATTTCAGAATTGCACCTTGCAATGCGGAGAAATTACTGTTTGTGCATTTACAATATTCATTGATTTTTGCCATTGAAAAACATCATGTTATTCATATACCAGAAATGTTTGAAGCTACTGACTGAATGAAAGGAGCTGGCATCTCACTCTCTTTGAATCTTCTTTATCATGCTAAGAGGAGCAGGAAAAAGCAAAAAATTTCAGAATTGCACCTTGCAATGCGGAGAAATTACTGTTTGTGCATTTACAATATTCATTGATTTTTGCCATTGAAAAACATCATGTTATTCATATACCAGAAATGTTTGAAGCTACTGACTGAATGAAAGGAGCTGGCATCTCACTCTCTTTGAATCTTCTTTATCATGCTAAGAGGAGCAGGAAAAAGCAAAAAATTTCAGAATTGCACCTTGCAATGCGGAGAAATTACTGTTTGTGCATTTACAATATTCATTGATTTTTGCCATTGAAAAACGTCCAGAAATGATTGAAGCTACTGACTGAATGAAAGGAGCTGGCATCTCACTCTCTTTGAATCTTCTTTATCATGCTAAGAGGAGCAGGAAAAAGCAAAAAATTTCAGAATTGCACCTTGCAATGCGGAGAAATTACTGTTTGTGCATTTACAATATTCATTGATTTTTGCCATTGAAAAACATCATGTTATTCATATACCAGAAATGTTTGAAGCTACTGACTGAATGAAAGGAGCTGGCATCTCATTCTCTTTGAATCTTCTTTATCATGCTAAGAGGAGCAGGAAAAAGCAAAAAATTTCAGAATTGCACCTTGCAATGCGGAGAAATTACTGTTTGTGCATTTACAATATTCATTGATTTTTGCCATTGAAAAACGTCCAGAAGTGATTGAAGCTACTGACTGAATGAAAGGAGCTGGCATCTCACTCTCTTTGAATCTTCTTTATCATGCTAAGAGGAGCAGGAAAAAGCAAAAAATTTCAGAATTGCACCTTGCAATGCGGAGAAATTACTGTTTGTGCATTTACAATATTCATTGATTTTTGCCATTGAAAAACATCATGTTATTCATATACCAGGAATGTTTGAAGCTACTGACTGAATGAAAGGAGCTGGCATCTCACTCTCTTTGAATCTTCTTTATCATGCTAAGAGGAGCAGGAAAAAGCAAAAAATTTCAGAATTGCACCTTGCAATGCGGAGAAATTACTGTTTGTGCATTTACAATATTCATTGATTTTTGCCATTGAAAAACGTCCAGAAATGATTGAAGCTACTGACTGAATGAAAGGAGCTGGCATCTCACTCTCTTTGAATCTTGTTTATCATGCTAAGAGGAGCAGGAAAAAGCAAAAAATTTCAGAATTGCACCTTGCAATGCGGAGAAATTACTGTTTGTGCATTTACAATATTCATTGATTTTTGCCATTGAAAAACGTCCAGAAATGATTGAAGCTACTGACTGAATGAAAGGAGCTGGCATCTCACTCTCTTTGAATCTTCTTTATCATGCTAAGAGGAGCAGGAAAAAGCAAAAAATTTCAGAATTGCAGATTGCAATGCGGAGAAATTACTGTTTGTGCATTTACAATATTCATTGATTTTTGCCATTGAAAAACATCATGTTATTCATATACCAGAAATGATTGAAGCTACTGACTGAATGAAAGGAGCTGGCATCTCACTCTCTTTGAATCTTCTTTATCATGCTAAGAGGAGCAGGAAAAAGTAAAAAATTTCAGAATTGCACCTTGCAATGCGGAGAAATTACTGTTTGTGCATTTACAATATTCAATGATTTTTGCCATTGAAAAACGTCCAGAAATGATTGAAGCTACTGACTGAATGAAAGGAGCTGGCATCTCACTCTCTTTGAATCTTCTTTATCATGCTAAGAGGAGCAGGAAAAAGCAAAAAATTTCAGAATTGCACCTTGCAATGCAGAGAAATTACTGTTTGTGCATTTACAATATTCATTGATTTTTGCCATTGAAAAACATCATGTTATTCATATACCAGAAATGATTGAAGCTACTGACTGAATGAAAGGAGCTGGCATCTCACTCTCTTTGAATCTTCTTTATCATGCTAAGAGGAGCAGGAAAAAGTAAAAAAATTTCAGAATTGCACCTTGCAATGCGGAGAAATTACTGTTTGTGCATTTATAATATTCATTGATTTTTGCCATTGAAAAACATCATGTTATTCATATACCAGAAATGTTTGAAGCTACTGACTGAATGAAAGGAGCTGGCATCTCACTCTCTTTGAATCTTCTTTATCATGCTAAGAGGAGCAGGAAAAAGCAAAAAATTTCAGAATTGCACCTTGCAATGCGGAGAAATTACTGTTTGTGCATTTACAATATTCATTGATTTTTGCCATTGAAAAACATCATGTTATTCATATACCAGAAATGTTTGAAGCTACTGACTGAATGAAAGGAGCTGGCATCTCACTCTCTTTGAATCTTCTTTATCATGCTAAGAGGAGCAGGAAAAAGCAAAAAATTTCAGAATTGCACCTTGCAATGCGGAGAAATTACTGTTTGTGCATTTACAATATTCATTGATTTTTGCCATTGAAAAACGTCCAGAAATGATTGAAGCTACTGACTGAATGAAAGGAGCTGGCATCTCACTCTCTTTGAATCTTCTTTATCATGCTAAGAGGAGCAGGAAAAAGCAAAAAATTTCAGAATTGCACCTTGCAATGCGGAGAAATTACTGTTTGTGCATTTACAATATTCATTGATTTTTGCCATTGAAAAACATCATGTTATTCATATACCAGAAATGTTTGAAGCTACTGACTGAATGAAAGGAGCTGGCATCTCATTCTCTTTGAATCTTCTTTATCATGCTAAGAGGAGCAGGAAAAAGCAAAAAATTTCAGAATTGCACCTTGCAATGCGGAGAAATTACTGTTTGTGCATTTACAATATTCATTGATTTTTGCCATTGAAAAACGTCCAGAAATGATTGAAGCTACTGACTGAATGAAAGGAGCTGGCATCTCACTCTCTTTGAATCTTCTTTATCATGCTAAGAGGAGCAGGAAAAAGCAAAAAATTTCAGAATTGCACCTTGCAATGCGGAGAAATTACTGTTTGTGCATTTACAATATTCATTGATTTTTGCCATTGAAAAACATCATGTTATTCATATACCAGAAATGTTTGAAGCTACTGACTGAATGAAAGGAGCTGGCATCTCACTCTCTTTGAATCTTCTTTATCATGCTAAGAGGAGCAGGAAAAAGCAAAAAATTTCAGAATTGCACCTTGCAATGCGGAGAAATTACTGTTTGTGCATTTACAATATTCATTGATTTTTGCCATTGAAAAACGTCCAGAAATGATTGAAGCTACTGACTGAATGAAAGGAGCTGGCATCTCACTCTCTTTGAATCTTCTTTATCATGCTAAGAGGAGCAGGAAAAAGTAAAAAATTTCAGAATTGCACCTTGCAATGCGGAGAAATTACTGTTTGTGCATTTACAATATTCAATGATTTTTGCCATTGAAAAACGTCCAGAAATGATTGAAGCTACTGACTGAATGAAAGGAGCTGGCATCTCACTCTCTTTGAATCTTCTTTATCATGCTAAGAGGAGCAGGAAAAAGCAAAAAATTTCAGAATTGCACCTTGCAATGCGGAGAAATTACTGTTTGTGCATTTACAATATTCATTGATTTTTGCCATTGAAAAACGTCCAGAAATGATTGAAGCTACTGACTGAATGAAAGGAGCTGGCATCTCACTCTCTTTGAATCTTCTTTATCATGCTAAGAGGAGCAGGAAAAAGTAAAAAATTTCAGAATTGCACCTTGCAATGCGGAGAAATTACTGTTTGTGCATTTACAATATTCAATGATTTTTGCCATTGAAAAACGTCCAGAAATGATTGAAGCTACTGACTGAATGAAAGGAGCTGGCATCTCACTCTCTATGAATCTTCTTTATCATGCTAAGAGGAGCAGGAAAAAGCAAAAAATTTCAGAATTGCACCTTGCAATGCGGAGAAATTACTGTTTGTGCATTTACAATATTCATTGATTTTTGCCATTGAAAAACATCATGTTATTCATATACCAGAAATGTTTGAAGCTACTGACTGAATGAAAGGAGCTGGCATCTCACTCTCTTTGAATCTTCTTTATTATGCTAAGAGGAGCAGGAAAAAGCAAAAAATTTCAGAATTGCACCTTGCAATGCGGAGAAATTACTGTTTGTGCATTTCCAATATTCATTGATTTTTGCCATTGAAAAACGTCCAGAAATGATTGAAGCTACTGACTGAATGAAAGGAGCTGGCATTTCACTCTCTTTGAATCTTCTTTATCATGCTAAGAGGAGCAGGAAAAAGCAAAAAATTTCAGAATTGCACCTTGCAATGCAGAGAAATTACTGTTTGTGCATTTACAATATTCATTGATTTTTGCCATTGAAAATCATCATGTTATTCATATACGAGAAATGATTGAAGCTACTGACTGAATGAAAGGAGCTGGCATCTCACTCTCTTTGAATCTTCTTTATCATGCTAAGAGGAGCAGGAAAAAGTAAAAAAATTTCAGAATTGCACCTTGCAATGCGGAGAAATTACTGTTTGTGCATTTACAATATTCATTGATTTTTGCCATTGAAAAACATCATGTTATTCATATACCAGAAATGTTTGAAGCTACTGACTGAATGAAAGGAGCTGGCATCTCACTCTCTTTGAATCTTCTTTATCATGCTAAGAGGAGCAGGAAAAAGCAAAAAATTTCAGAATTGCACCTTGCAATGCGGAGAAATTACTGTTTGTGCATTTACAATATTCATTGATTTTTGCCATTGAAAAACATCATGTTATTCATATACCAGAAATGATTGAAGCTACTGACTGAATGAAAGGAACTGGCATCTCACTCTCTTTGAATCTTCTTTATCATGCTAAGAGGAGCAGGAAAAAGCAAAAAATTTCAGAATTGCACCTTGCAATGCGGAGAAATTACTGTTTGTGCATTTACAATATTCATTGATTTTTGCCATTGAAAAACATCATGTTATTCATATACCAGAAATGATTGAAGCTACTGACTGAATGAAAGGAGCTGGCATCTCACTCTCTTTGAATCTTCTTTATCATGCTAAGAGGAGCAGGAAAAAGCAAAAAATTTCAGAATTGCACCTTGCAATGTGGAGAAATTACTGTTTGTGCATTTACAATATTCATTGATTTTTGCAATTGAAAAACGTCCAGAAATGATTGAAGCTACTGACTGAATGAAAGGAGCTGGCATCTCACTCTCTTTGAATCTTCTTTATCATGCTAAGAGGAGCAGGGAAAAGCAAAAAATTTCAGAATTGCACCTTGCAATGCGGAGAAATTACTGTTTGTGCATTTACAATATTCATTGATTTTTGCCATTGAAAAACATCATGTTATTCATATACCAGGAATGTTTGAAGCTACTGACTGAATGAAAGGAGCTGGCATCTCACTCTCTTTGAATCTTCTTTATCATGCTAAGAGGAGCAGGAAAAAGCAAAAAATTTCAGAATTGCACCTTGCAATGCGGAGAAATTACTGTTTGTGCATTTACAATATTCATTGATTTTTGCCATTGAAAAACGTCCAGAAATGATTGAAGCTACTGACTGAATGAAAGGAGCTGGCATCTCACTCTCTTTGAATCTTGTTTATCATGATAAGAGGAGCAGGAAAAAGCAAAAAATTTCAGAATTGCACCTTGCAATGCGGAGAAATTACTGTTTGTGCATTTACAATATTCATTGATTTTTGCCATTGAAAAACGTCCAGAAATGATTGAAGCTACTGACTGAATGAAAGGAGCTGGCATCTCACTCTCTTTGAATCTTCTTTATCATGCTAAGAGGAGCAGGAAAAAGCTAAAAATTTCAGAATTGCAGATTGCAATGCGGAGAAATTACTGTTTGTGCATTTACAATATTCATTGATTTTTGCCATTGAAAAACATCATGTTATTCATATACCAGAAATGATTGAAGCTACTGACTGAATGAAAGGAGCTGGCATCTCACTCTCTTTGAATCTTCTTTATCATGCTAAGAGGAGCAGGAAAAAGCAAAAAATTTCAGAATTGCACCTTGCAATGCGGAGAAATTACTGTTTGTGCATTTACAATATTCATTGATTTTTGCCATTGAAAAACGTCCAGAAATGATTGAAGCTACTGACTCAATGAAAGGAGCTGGCATCTCACTCTCTTTGAATCTTCTTTATCATGCTAAGAGGAGCAGGAAAAAGCAAAAAATTTCAGAATTGCACCTTGCAATGCGGAGAAATTACTGTTTGTGCATTTACAATATTCATTGATTTTTGCCATTGAAAAACATCATGTTATTCATATACCAGAAATGTTTGAAGCTACTGACTGAATGAAAGGAGCTGGCATCTCACTCTCTTTGAATCTTCTTTATCATGCTAAGAGAAGCAGGAAAAAGCAAAAAATTTCAGAATTGCACCTTGCAATGCGGAGAAATTACTGTTTGTGCATTTACAATATTCATTGATTTTTGCCATTGAAAAACATCTTGTTATTCATATACCAGAAATGTTTGAAGCTACTGACTGAATGAAAGGAGCTGGCATCTCACTCTCTTTGAATCTTCTTTATCATGCTAAGAGGAGCAGGAAAAAGCAAAAAATTTCAGAATTGCACCTTGCAATGCGGAGAAATTACTGTTTGTGCATTTACAATATTCATTGATTTTTGCCATTGAAAAATATCATGTTATTCATATACCAGAAATGTTTGAAGCTACTGACTGAATGAAAGGAGCTGGCATCTCACTCTCTTTGAATCTTCTTTATCATGCTAAGAGGAGCAGGAAAAAGCAAAAAATTTCAGAATTGCACCTTGCAATGCGGAGAAATTACTGTTTGTGCATTTACAATATTCATTGATTTTTGCCATTGAAAAACGTCCAGAAATGATTGAAGCTACTGACTGAATGAAAGGAGCTGGCATCTCACTCTCTTTGAATCTTCTTTATCATGCTAAGAGGAGCAGGAAAAAGCAAAAAATTTCAGAATTGCACCTTGCAATGCGGAGAAATTACTGTTTGTGCATTTACAATATTCATTGATTTTTGCCATTGAAAAACATCATGTTATTCATATACCAGAAATGTTTGAAGCTACTGACTGAATGAAAGGAGCTGGCATCTCACTCTCTTTGAATCTTCTTTATCATGCTAAGAGGAGCAGGAAAAAGCAAAAAATTTCAGAATTGCACCTTGCAATGCGGAGAAATTACTGTTTGTGCATTTACAATATTCATTGATTTTTGCCATTGAAAAACGTCCAGAAATGATTGAAGCTACTGACTGAATGAAAGGAGCTGGCATCTCACTCTCTTTGAATCTTCTTTATCATGCTAAGAGGAGCAGGAAAAAGCAAAAAATTTCAGAATTGCACCTTGCAATGCGGAGAAATTACTGTTTGTGCATTTACAATATTCATTGATTTTTGCCATTGAAAAACATCATGTTATTCATATACCAGAAATGTTTGAAGCTACTGACTGAATGAAAGGAGCTGGCATCTCACTCTCTTTGAATCTTCTTTATCATGCTAAGAGGAGCAGGAAAAAGCAAAAAATTTCAGAATTGCACCTTGCAATGCGGAGAAATTACTGTTTGTGCATTTACAATATTCATTGATTTTTGCCATTGAAAAACATCTTGTTATTCATACACCAGAAATGTTTGAAGCTACTGACTGAATGAAAGGAGCTGGCATCTCACTCTCTTTGAATCTTCTTTATCATGCTAAGAGGAGCAGGAAAAAGCAAAAAATTTCAGAATTGCACCTTGCAATGCGGAGAAATTACTGTTTGTGCATTTACAATATTCATTGATTTTTGCCATTGAAAAACGTCCAGAAATGATTGAAGCTACTGACTGAATGAAAGGAGCTGGCATCTCACTCTCTTTGAATCTTCTTTATCATGCTAAGAGGAGCAGGAAAAAGTAAAAAATTTCAGAATTGCACCTTGCAATGCGGAGAAATTACTGTTTGTGCATTTACAATATTCAATGATTTTTGCCATTGAAAAACGTCCAGAAATGATTGAAGCTACTGACTGAATGAAAGGAGCTGGCATCTCACTCTCTTTGAATCTTCTTTATCATGCTAAGAGGAGCAGGAAAAAGCAAAAACTTTCAGAATTGCACCTTGCAATGCAGAGAAATTACTGTTTGTGCATTTACAATATTCATTGATTTTTGCCATTGAAAAACGTCCAGAAATAATTGAAGCTACTGACTGAATGAAAGGAGCTGGCATCTCACTCTCTTTGAATCTTCTTTATCATGCTAAGAGGAGCAGGAAAAAGCAAAAACTTTCAGAATTGCACCTTGCAATGCGGAGAAATTACTGCTTGTGCATTTACAATATTCATTGATTTTTGCCATTGAAAAACGTCCAGAAATAATTGAAGCTACTGACTGAATGAAAGGAGCTGGCATCTCACTCTCTTTGAATCTTCTTTATCATGCTAAGAGGAGCAGGAAAAAGCAAAAAATTTCAGAATTGCACCTTGCAATGCGGAGAAATTACTGTTTGTGCATTTACAATATTCATTGATTTTTGCCATTGAAAAACATCATGTAATTCATATACCAGAAATGTTTGAAGCTACTGACTGAATGAAAGGAGCTGGCATCTCACTCTCTTTGAATCTTCTTTATCATGCTAAGAGGAGCAGGAAAAAGCAAAAAATTTCAGAATTGCACCTTGCAATGCGGAGAAATTACTGTTTGTGCATTTCCAATATTCATTGATTTTTGCCATTGAAAAATGTCCAGAAATGATTGAAGCTACTGACTGAATGAAAGGAGCTGGCATTTCACTCTCTTTGAATCTTCTTTATCATGCTAAGAGGAGCAGGAAAAATCAAAAAATTTCAGAATTGCACCTTGCAATGCGGAGAAATTACTGTTTGTGCATTTACAATATTCATTGATTCTTGCCATTGAAAAACATCATGTTATTCATATACCAGAAATGTTTGAAGCTACTGACTGAATGAAAGGAGCTGGCATCTCACTCTCTTTGAATCTTCTTTATCATGCTAAGAGGAGCAGGAAAAAGCAAAAAATTTCAGAATTGCACCTTGCAATGCGGAGAAATTACTGTTTGTGCATTTACAATATTCATTGATTTTTGCCATTGAAAAACATCCAGAAATGATTGAAGCTACTGACTGAATGAAAGGAGCAGGCATCTCACTCTCTTTGAATCTTCTTTATCATGCTAAGAGGAGCAGGAAAAAGCAAAAAATTTCAGAATTGCACCTTGCAATGCAGAGAAATTACTGTTTGTGCATTTACAATATTCATTGATTTTTGCCATTGAAAAACATCATGTTATTCATATACCAGAAATGTTTGAAGCTACTGACTGAATGAAAGGAGCTGGAATCTCACTCTCTTTGAATCTTCTTTATCATGCTAAGAGGAGCAGGAAAAAGCAAAAAATTTCAGAATTGCACCTTGCAATGCGGAGAAATTACTGTTTGTGCATTTACAATATTCATTGATTTTTGCCATTGAAAAACGTCCAGAAATGATTGAAGCTACTGACTGAATGAAAGGAGCTGGCATCTCACTCTCTTTGAATCTTCTTTATCATGCTTAGAGGAGCAGGAAAAAGCAAAAAATTTCAGAATTGCACCTTGCAATGCGGAGAAATTACTGTTTGTGCATTTACAATATTCATTGATTTTTGCCATTGAAAAACATCATGTTATTCATATACCAGAAATGTTTGAAGCTACTGACTGAATGAAAGGAGCTGGCATCTCACTCTCTTTGAATCTTCTTTATCATGCTAAGAGGAGCAGGAAAAAGCAAAAAATTTCAGAATTGCACCTTGCAATGCGGAGAAATTACTGTTTGTGCATTTACAATATTCATTGATTTTTACCATTGAAAAACGTCCAGAAATGATTGAAGCTACTGACTGAATGAAAGGAGCTGGCATCTCACTCTCTTTGAATCTTCTTTATCATGCTAAGAGGAGCAGGAAAAAGCAAAAAATTTCAGAATTGCACCTTGCAATGCGGAGAAATTACTGTTTGTGCATTTACAATATTCATTGATTTTTGCCATTGAAAAACATCATGTTATTCATATACCAGAAATGTTTGAAGCTACTGACTGAATGAAAGGAGCTGGCATCTCACTCTCTTTGAATCTTCTTTATCATGCTAAGAGGAGCAGGAAAAAGCAAAAAATTTCAGAATTGCACCTTGCAATGCGGAGAAATTACTGTTTGTGCATTTACAATATTCATTGATTTTTGCCATTGAAAAACGTCCAGAAATGATTGAAGCTACTGACTGAATGAAAGGAGCTGGCATCTCACTCTCTTTGAATCTTCTTTATCATGCTAAGAGGAGCAGGAAAAAGCAAAAAATTTCAGAATTGCACCTTGCAATGCGGAGAAATTACTGTTTGTGCATTTACAATATTCATTGATTTTTGCCATTGAAAAACATCATGTTATTCATATACCAGAAATGTTTGAAGCTACTGACTGAATGAAAGGAGCTGGCATCTCACTCTCTTTGAATCTTCTTTATCATGCTAAGAGGAGCAGGAAAAAGCAAAAAATTTCAGAATTGCACCTTGCAATGCGGAGAAATTACTGTTTGTGCATTTACAATATTCATTGATTTTTGCCATTGAAAAACGTCCAGAAATGATTGAAGCTACTGACTGAATGAAAGGAGCTGGCATCTCACTCTCTTTGAATCTTCTTTATCATGCTAAGAGGAGCAGGAAAAAGCAAAAAATTTCAGAATTGCACCTTGCAATGCGGAGAAATTACTGTTTGTGCATTTACAATATTCATTGATTTTTGCCATTGAAAAATGTCCAGAAATGATTGAAGCTACTGACTGAATGAAAGGAGCTGGCATTTCACTCTCTTTGAATCTTCTTTATCATGCTAAGAGGAGCAGGAAAAATCAAAAAATTTCAGAATTGCACCTTGCAATGCGGAGAAATTACTGTTTGTGCATTTACAATATTCATTGATTCTTGCCATTGAAAAACATCATGTTATTCATATACCAGAAATGTTTGAAGCTACTGACTGAATGAAAGGAGCTGGCATCTCACTCTCTTTGAATCTTCTTTATCATGCTAAGAGGAGCAGGAAAAAGCAAAAAATTTCAGAATTGCACCTTGCAATGCGGAGAAATTACTGTGTGTGCATTTACAATATTCATTGATTTTTGCCATTGAAAAACATCCAGAAATGATTGAAGCTACTGACTGAATGAAAGGAGCAGGCATCTCACTCTCTTTGAATCTTCTTTATCATGCTAAGAGGAGCAGGAAAAAGCAAAAAATTTCAGAATTGCACCTTGCAATGCAGAGAAATTACTGTTTGTGCATTTACAATATTCATTGATTTTTGCCATTGAAAAACATCATGTTATTCATATACCAGAAATGTTTGAAGCTACTGACTGAATGAAAGGAGCTGGAATCTCACTCTCTTTGAATCTTCTTTATCATGCTAAGAGGAGCAGGAAAAAGCAAAAAATTTCAGAATTGCACCTTGCAATGCGGAGAAATTACTGTTTGTGCATTTACAATATTCATTGATTTTTGCCATTGAAAAACGTCCAGAAATGATTGAAGCTACTGACTGAATGAAAGGAGCTGGCATCTCACTCTCTTTGAATCTTCTTTATCATGCTTAGAGGAGCAGGAAAAAGCAAAAAATTTCAGAATTGCACCTTGCAATGCGGAGAAATTACTGTTTGTGCATTTACAATATTCATTGATTTTTGCCATTGAAAAACATCATGTTATTCATATACCAGAAATGTTTGAAGCTACTGACTGAATGAAAGGAGCTGGCATCTCACTCTCTTTGAATCTTCTTTATCATGCTAAGAGGAGCAGGAAAAAGCAAAAAATTTCAGAATTGCACCTTGCAATGCGGAGAAATTACTGTTTGTGCATTTACAATATTCATTGATTTTTACCATTGAAAAACGTCCAGAAATGATTGAAGCTACTGACTGAATGAAAGGAGCTGGCATCTCACTCTCTTTGAATCTTCTTTATCATGCTAAGAGGAGCAGGAAAAAGCAAAAAATTTCAGAATTGCACCTTGCAATGCGGAGAAATTACTGTTTGTGCATTTACAATATTCATTGATTTTTGCCATTGAAAAACATCATGTTATTCATATACCAGAAATGTTTGAAGCTACTGACTGAATGAAAGGAGCTGGCATCTCACTCTCTTTGAATCTTCTTTATCATGCTAAGAGGAGCAGGAAAAAGCAAAAAATTTCAGAATTGCACCTTGCAATGCGGAGAAATTACTGTTTGTGCATTTACAATATTCATTGATTTTTGCCATTGAAAAACGTCCAGAAATGATTGAAGCTACTGACTGAATGAAAGGAGCTGGCATCTCACTCTCTTTGAATCTTCTTTATCATGCTAAGAGGAGCAGGAAAAAGCAAAAAATTTCAGAATTGCACCTTGCAATGCGGAGAAATTACTGTTTGTGCATTTACAATATTCATTGATTTTTGCCATTGAAAAACATCATGTTATTCATATACCAGAAATGTTTGAAGCTACTGACTGAATGAAAGGAGCTGGCATCTCACTCTCTTTGAATCTTCTTTATCATGCTAAGAGGAGCAGGAAAAAGCAAAAAATTTCAGAATTGCACCTTGCAATGCGGAGAAATTACTGTTTGTGCATTTACAATATTCATTGATTTTTGCCATTGAAAAACGTCCAGAAATGATTGAAGCTACTGACTGAATGAAAGGAGCTGGCATCTCACTCTCTTTGAATCTTCTTTATCATGCTAAGAGGAGCAGGAAAAAGCAAAAAATTTCAGAATTGCACCTTGCAATGCGGAGAAATTACTGTTTGTGCATTTACAATATTCATTGATTTTTGCCATTGAAAAACATCATGTTATTCATATACCAGAAATGTTTGAAGCTACTGACTGAATGAAAGGAGCTGGCATCTCACTCTCTTTGAATCTTCTTTATCATGCTAAGAGGAGCAGGAAAAAGCAAAAAATTTCAGAATTGCACCTTGCAATGCGGAGAAATTACTGTTTGTGCATTTACAATATTCATTGATTTTTGCCATTGAAAAACGTCCAGAAATGATTGAAGCTACTGACTGAATGAAAGGAGCTGGCATCTCACTCTCTTTGAATCTTCTTTATCATGCTAAGAGGAGCAGGAAAAAGCAAAATATTTCAGAATTGCACCTTGCAATGCGGAGAAATTACTGTTTGTGCATTTACAATATTCATTGATTTTTGCCATTGAAAAACATCATGTTATTCATATACCAGAAATGTTTGAAGCTACTGACTGAATGAAAGGAGCTGGCATCTCACTCTCTTTGAATCTTCTTTATCATGCTAAGAGGAGCAGGAAAAAGCAAAAAATTTCAGAATTGCACCTTGCAATGCGGAGAAATTACTGTTTGTGCATTTACAAAATTCATTGATTTTTGCCATTGAAAAACGTCCAGAAATGATTGAAGCTACTGACTGAATGAAAGGAGCTGGCATCTCACTCTCTTTGAATCTTCTTTATCATGCTAAGAGGAGCAGGAAAAAGCAAAAAATTTCAGAATTGCACCTTGCAATGCGGAGAAATTACTGTTTGTGCATTTACAATATTCATTGATTTTTGCCATTGAAAAACATCATGTTATTCATATACCAGAAATGTTTGAAGCTACTGACTGAATGAAAGGAGCTGGCATCTCACTCTCTTTGAATCTTCTTTATCATGCTAAGAGGAGCAGGAAAAAGCAAAAAATTTCAGAATTGCACCTTGCAATGCGGAGAAATTACTGTTTGTGCATTTACAATATTCATTGATTTTTGCCATTGAAAAACATCTTGTTATTCATACACCAGAAATGTTTGAAGCTACTGACTGAATGAAAGGAGCTGGCATCTCACTCTCTTTGAATCTTCTTTATCATGCTAAGAGGAGCAGGAAAAAGCAAAAAATTTCAGAATTGCACCTTGCAATGCGGAGAAATTACTGTTTGTGCATTTACAATATTCATTGATTTTTGCCATTGAAAAACGTCCAGAAATGATTGAAGCTACTGACTGAATGAAAGGAGCTGGCATCTCACTCTCTTTGAATCTTCTTTATCATGCTAAGAGGAGCAGGAAAAAGTAAAAAATTTCAGAATTGCACCTTGCAATGCGGAGAAATTACTGTTTGTGCATTTACAATATTCAATGATTTTTGCCATTGAAAAACGTCCAGAAATGATTGAAGCTACTGACTGAATGAAAGGAGCTGGCATCTCACTCTCTTTGAATCTTCTTTATCATGCTAAGAGGAGCAGGAAAAAGCAAAAACTTTCAGAATTGCACCTTGCAATGCGGAGAAATTACTGTTTGTGCATTTACAATATTCATTGATTTTTGCCATTGAAAAACGTCCAGAAATAATTGAAGCTACTGACTGAATGAAAGGAGCTGGCATCTCACTCTCTTTGAATCTTCTTTATCATGCTAAGAGGAGCAGGAAAAAGCAAAAACTTTCAGAATTGCACCTTGCAATGCGGAGAAATTACTGCTTGTGCATTTACAATATTCATTGATTTTTGCCATTGAAAAACGTCCAGAAATAATTGAAGCTACTGACTGAATGAAAGGAGCTGGCATCTCACTCTCTTTGAATCTTCTTTATCATGCTAAGAGGAGCAGGAAAAAGCAAAAAATTTCAGAATTGCACCTTGCAATGCGGAGAAATTACTGTTTGTGCATTTACAATATTCATTGATTTTTGCCATTGAAAAACATCATGTAATTCATATACCAGAAATGTTTGAAGCTACTGACTGAATGAAAGGAGCTGGCATCTCACTCTCTTTGAATCTTCTTTATCATGCTAAGAGGAGCAGGAAAAAGCAAAAAATTTCAGAATTGCACCTTGCAATGCGGAGAAATTACTGTTTGTGCATTTCCAATATTCATTGATTTTTGCCATTGAAAAATGTCCAGAAATGATTGAAGCTACTGACTGAATGAAAGGAGCTGGCATTTCACTCTCTTTGAATCTTCTTTATCATGCTAAGAGGAGCAGGAAAAATCAAAAAATTTCAGAATTGCACCTTGCAATGCGGAGAAATTACTGTTTGTGCATTTACAATATTCATTGATTCTTGCCATTGAAAAACATCATGTTATTCATATACCAGAAATGTTTGAAGCTACTGACTGAATGAAAGGAGCTGGCATCTCACTCTCTTTGAATCTTCTTTATCATGCTAAGAGGAGCAGGAAAAAGCAAAAAATTTCAGAATTGCACCTTGCAATGCGGAGAAATTACTGTTTGTGCATTTACAATATTCATTGATTTTTGCCATTGAAAAACATCCAGAAATGATTGAAGCTACTGACTGAATGAAAGGAGCAGGCATCTCACTCTCTTTGAATCTTCTTTATCATGCTAAGAGGAGCAGGAAAAAGCAAAAAATTTCAGAATTGCACCTTGCAATGCAGAGAAATTACTGTTTGTGCATTTACAATATTCATTGATTTTTGCCATTGAAAAACATCATGTTATTCATATACCAGAAATGTTTGAAGCTACTGACTGAATGAAAGGAGCTGGAATCTCACTCTCTTTGAATCTTCTTTATCATGCTAAGAGGAGCAGGAAAAAGCAAAAAATTTCAGAATTGCACCTTGCAATGCGGAGAAATTACTGTTTGTGCATTTACAATATTCATTGATTTTTGCCATTGAAAAACGTCCAGAAATGATTGAAGCTACTGACTGAATGAAAGGAGCTGGCATCTCACTCTCTTTGAATCTTCTTTATCATGCTTAGAGGAGCAGGAAAAAGCAAAAAATTTCAGAATTGCACCTTGCAATGCGGAGAAATTACTGTTTGTGCATTTACAATATTCATTGATTTTTGCCATTGAAAAACATCATGTTATTCATATACCAGAAATGTTTGAAGCTACTGACTGAATGAAAGGAGCTGGCATCTCACTCTCTTTGAATCTTCTTTATCATGCTAAGAGGAGCAGGAAAAAGCAAAAAATTTCAGAATTGCACCTTGCAATGCGGAGAAATTACTGTTTGTGCATTTACAATATTCATTGATTTTTACCATTGAAAAACGTCCAGAAATGATTGAAGCTACTGACTGAATGAAAGGAGCTGGCATCTCACTCTCTTTGAATCTTCTTTATCATGCTAAGAGGAGCAGGAAAAAGCAAAAAATTTCAGAATTGCACCTTGCAATGCGGAGAAATTACTGTTTGTGCATTTACAATATTCATTGATTTTTGTCATTGAAAAACATCATGTTATTCATATACCAGAAATGTTTGAAGCTACTGACTGAATGAAAGGAGCTGGCATCTCACTCTCTTTGAATCTTCTTTATCATGCTAAGAGGAGCAGGAAAAAAGCAAAAAATTTCAGAATTGCACCTTGCAATGCGGAGAAATTACTGTTTGTGCATTTACAATATTCATTGATTTTTGCCATTGAAAAACGTCCAGAAATGATTGAAGCTACTGACTGAATGAAAGGAGCTGGCATCTCACTCTCTTTGAATCTTCTTTATCATGCTAAGAGGAGCAGGAAAAAGCAAAAAATTTCAGAATTGCACCTTGCAATGCGGAGAAATTACTGTTTGTGCATTTACAATATTCATTGATTTTTGCCATTGAAAAACGTCCAGAAATGATTGAAGCTACTGACTGAATGAAAGGAGCTGGCATCTCACTCTCTTTGAATCTTCTTTATCATGCTAAGAGGAGCAGGAAAAAGCAAAAAATTTCAGAATTGCACCTTGCAATGCGGAGAAATTACTGTTTGTGCATTTACAATATTCATTGTTTTTTGCCATTGAAAAACATGTTATTCATATACCAGAAATGTTTGAAGCTATTGACTGAATGAAAGGAGCTGGCATCTCACTCTCTTTGAATCTTCTTTATCATGCTAAGAGGAGCAGGAAAAACCAAAAACTTTCAGAATTGCACCTTGCAATGCGGAGAAATTACTGCTTGTGCATTTACAATATTCATTGATTTTTGCCATTGAAAAACGTCCAGAAATGATTGAAGCTACTGACTGAATGAAAGGAGCTGGCATCTCACTCTCTTTGAATCTTCTTTATCATGCTAAGAGGAGCAGGAGAAAGCAAAAAATTTCAGAATTGCACCTTGCAATGCGGAGAAATTACTGTTTGTGCATTTACAATATTCATTGATTTTTGCAATTGAAAAACGTCCAGAAATGATTGATGCTACTGACTGAATGAAAGGAGCTGGCCTCTCACTCTCTTTGAATCTTCTTTATCATGCTAAGAGGAGCAGGAAAAAGCAAAAAATTTCAGAATTGCACCTTGCAATGCGGAGAAATTACTGTTTGTGCATTTACAATATTCATTGATTTTTGCCATTGAAAAACATCATGTTATTCATATACCAGAAATGTTTGAAGCTACTGACTGAATGAAAGGAGCTGGCATCTCACTCTCTTTGAATTTTCTTTATCATGCTAAGAGGAGCAGGAAAAAGCAAAAAATTTCAGAATTGCACCTTGCAATGCGGAGAAATTACTGTTTGTGCATTTACAATATTCATTGATTTTTGCCATTGAAAAACGTCCAGAAATGATTGAAGCTACTGACTGAATGAAAGGAGCTGGCATCTCACTCTCCTTGAATCTTCTTTATCATGTTAAGAGGAGCAGGAAAAAGCAAAAAATTTCAGAATTGCACCTTGCAATGCGGAGAAATTACTGTTTGTGCATTTACAATATTCATTGATTTTTGCCATTGAAAAACGTCCAGAAATGATTGAAGCTACTGACTGAATGAAAGGAGCTGGCATCTCACTCTCTTTTAATCTTCTTTATCATGCTAAGAGGAGCAGGAAAAAGCAAAAAATTTCAGAATTGCACCTTGCAATGCGGAGAAATTACTGTTTGTGCATTTACAATATTCATTGATTTTTGCCATTGAAAAACATCATGTTATTCATATACCAGAAATGTTTGAAGCTACTGACTGAATGAAAGGAGCTGGCATCTCACTCTCTTTGAATCTTCTTTATCATGCTAAGAGGAGCAGGAAAAAGCAAAAAATTTCAGAATTGCACCTTGCAATGCGGAGAAATTACTGTTTGTGCATTTACAATATTTATTGATTTTTGCCATTGAAAAACATCATGTTATTCATATACCAGAAATGTTTGAAGCTACTGACTGAATGAAAGGAGCTGGCATCTCACTCTCTTTGAATCTTCTTTATCATGCTAAGAGTAGCAGGAAAAAGCAAAAAATTTCAGAATTGCACCTTGCAATGCGGAGAAATTACTGTTTGTGCATTTACAATATTCATTGATTTTTGCCATTGAAAAACGTCCAGAAATGATTGAAGCTACTGACTGAATGAAAGGAGCTGGCATCTCACTCTCTTTGAATCTTCTTTATCATGCTAAGAGGAGCAGGAAAAAGCAAAAAATTTCAGAATTGCACCTTGCAATGCGGAGAAATTACTGTTTGTGCATTTACAATATTCATTGATTTTTGCCATTGAAAAACATCATGTTATTCATATACCAGAAATGTTTGAAGCTACTGACTGAATGAAAGGAGCTGGCATCTCACTCTCTTTGAATCTTCTTTATCATGCTAAGAGGAGCAGGAAAAAGCAAAAAATTTCAGAATTGCACCTTGCAATGCGGAGAAATTACTGTTTGTGCATTTACAATATTCATTGATTTTTACCATTGAAAAACGTCCAGAAATGATTGAAGCTACTGACTGAATGAAAGGAGCTGGCATCTCACTCTCTTTGAATCTTCTTTATCATGCTAAGAGGAGCAGGAAAAAGCAAAAAATTTCAGAATTGCACCTTGCAATGCGGAGAAATTACTGTTTGTGCATTTACAATATTCATTGATTTTTGTCATTGAAAAACATCATGTTATTCATATACCAGAAATGTTTGAAGCTACTGACTGAATGAAAGGAGCTGGCATCTCACTCTCTTTGAATCTTCTTTATCATGCTAAGAGGAGCAGGAAAAAGCAAAAAATTTCAGAATTGCACCTTGCAATGCGGAGAAATTACTGTTTGTGCATTTACAATATTCATTGATTTTTGCCATTGAAAAACGTCCAGAAATGATTGAAGCTACTGACTGAATGAAAGGAGCTGGCATCTCACTCTCTTTGAATCTTCTTTATCATGCTTAGAGGAGCAGGAAAAAGCAAAAAATTTCAGAATTGCACCTTGCAATGCGGAGAAATTACTGTTTGTGCATTTACAATATTCATTGATTTTTGCCATTGAAAAACATCATGTTATTCATATACCAGAAATGTTTGAAGCTACTGACTGAATGAAAGGAGCTGGCATCTCACTCTCTTTGAATCTTCTTTATCATGCTAAGAGGAGCAGGAAAAAGCAAAAAATTTCAGAATTGCACCTTGCAATGCGGAGAAATTACTGTTTGTGCATTTACAATATTCATTGATTTTTACCATTGAAAAACGTCCAGAAATGATTGAAGCTACTGACTGAATGAAAGGAGCTGGCATCTCACTCTCTTTGAATCTTCTTTATCATGCTAAGAGGAGCAGGAAAAAGCAAAAAATTTCAGAATTGCACCTTGCAATGCGGAGAAATTACTGTTTGTGCATTTACAATATTCATTGATTTTTGTCATTGAAAAACATCATGTTATTCATATACCAGAAATGTTTGAAGCTACTGACTGAATGAAAGGAGCTGGCATCTCACTCTCTTTGAATCTTCTTTATCATGCTAAGAGGAGCAGGAAAAAAGCAAAAAATTTCAGAATTGCACCTTGCAATGCGGAGAAATTACTGTTTGTGCATTTACAATATTCATTGATTTTTGCCATTGAAAAACGTCCAGAAATGATTGAAGCTACTGACTGAATGAAAGGAGCTGGCATCTCACTCTCTTTGAATCTTCTTTATCATGCTAAGAGGAGCAGGAAAAAGCAAAAAATTTCAGAATTGCACCTTGCAATGCGGAGAAATTACTGTTTGTGCATTTACAATATTCATTGATTTTTGCCATTGAAAAACGTCCAGAAATGATTGAAGCTACTGACTGAATGAAAGGAGCTGGCATCTCACTCTCTTTGAATCTTCTTTATCATGCTAAGAGGAGCAGGAAAAAGCAAAAAATTTCAGAATTGCACCTTGCAATGCGGAGAAATTACTGTTTGTGCATTTACAATATTCATTGTTTTTTGCCATTGAAAAACATGTTATTCATATACCAGAAATGTTTGAAGCTATTGACTGAATGAAAGGAGCTGGCATCTCACTCTCTTTGAATCTTCTTTATCATGCTAAGAGGAGCAGGAAAAACCAAAAACTTTCAGAATTGCACCTTGCAATGCGGAGAAATTACTGCTTGTGCATTTACAATATTCATTGATTTTTGCCATTGAAAAACGTCCAGAAATGATTGAAGCTACTGACTGAATGAAAGGAGCTGGCATCTCACTCTCTTTGAATCTTCTTTATCATGCTAAGAGGAGCAGGAAAAAGCAAAAAATTTCAGAATTGCACCTTGCAATGCGGAGAAATTACTGTTTGTGCATTTACAATATTCATTGATTTTTGCAATTGAAAAACGTCCAGAAATGATTGAAGCTACTGACTGAATGAAAGGAGCTGGCATCTCACTCTCTTTGAATCTTCTTTATCATGCTAAGAGGAGCAGGAAAAAGCAAAAAATTTCAGAATTGCACCTTGCAATGCGGAGAAATTACTGTTTGTGCATTTACAATATTCATTGATTTTTGCCATTGAAAAACATCATGTTATTCATATACCAGAAATGTTTGAAGCTACTGACTGAATGAAAGGAGCTGGCATCTCACTCTCTTTGAATTTTCTTTATCATGCTAAGAGGAGCAGGAAAAAGCAAAAAATTTCAGAATTGCACCTTGCAATGCGGAGAAATTACTGTTTGTGCATTTACAATATTCATTGATTTTTGCCATTGAAAAACGTCCAGAAATGATTGAAGCTACTGACTGAATGAAAGGAGCTGGCATCTCACTCTCTTTGAATCTTCTTTATCATGTTAAGAGGAGCAGGAAAAAGCAAAAAATTTCAGAATTGCACCTTGCAATGCGGAGAAATTACTGTTTGTGCATTTACAATATTCATTGATTTTTGCCATTGAAAAACGTCCAGAAATGATTGAAGCTACTGACTGAATGAAAGGAGCTGGCATCTCACTCTCTTTTAATCTTCTTTATCAGGCTAAGAGGAGCAGGAAAAAGCAAAAAATTTCAGAATTGCACCTTGCAATGCGGAGAAATTACTGTTTGTGCATTTACAATATTCATTGATTTTTGCCATTGAAAAACATCATGTTATTCATATACCAGAAATGTTTGAAGCTACTGACTGAATGAAAGGAGCTGGCATCTCACTCTCTTTGAATCTTCTTTATCATGCTAAGAGGAGCAGGAAAAAGCAAAAAATTTCAGAATTGCACCTTGCAATGCGGAGAAATTACTGTTTGTGCATTTACAATATTTATTGATTTTTGCCATTGAAAAACATCATGTTATTCATATACCAGAAATGTTTGAAGCTACTGACTGAATGAAAGGAGCTGGCATCTCACTCTCTTTGAATCTTCTTTATCATGCTAAGAGTAGCAGGAAAAAGCAAAAAATTTCAGAATTGCACCTTGCAATGCGGAGAAATTACTGTTTGTGCATTTACAATATTCATTGATTTTTGCCATTGAAAAACGTCCAGAAATGATTGAAGCTACTGACTGAATGAAAGGAGCTGGCATCTCACTCTCTTTGAATCTTCTTTATCATGCTAAGAGGAGCAGGAAAAAGCAAAAAATTTCAGAATTGCACCTTGCAATGCGGAGAAATTACTGTTTGTGCATTTACAATATTCATTGATTTTTGCCATTGAAAAACATCATGTTATTCATATACCAGAAATGTTTGAAGCTACTGACTGAATGAAAGGAGCTGGCATCTCACTCTCTTTGAATCTTCTTTATCATGCTAAGAGGAGCAGGAAAAAGCAAAAAATTTCAGAATTGCACCTTGCAATGCGGAGAAATTACTGTTTGTGCATTTACAATATTCATTGATTTTTACCATTGAAAAACGTCCAGAAATGATTGAAGCTACTGACTGAATGAAAGGAGCTGGCATCTCACTCTCTTTGAATCTTCTTTATCATGCTAAGAGGAGCAGGAAAAAGCAAAAAATTTCAGAATTGCACCTTGCAATGCGGAGAAATTACTGTTTGTGCATTTACAATATTCATTGATTTTTGCCATTGAAAAACATCATGTTATTCATATACCAGAAATGTTTGAAGCTACTGACTGAATGAAAGGAGCTGGCATCTCACTCTCTTTGAATCTTCTTTATCATGCTAAGAGGAGCAGGAAAAAAGCAAAAAATTTCAGAATTGCACCTTGCAATGCGGAGAAATTACTGTTTGTGCATTTACAATATTCATTGATTTTTGCCATTGAAAAACGTCCAGAAATGATTGAAGCTACTGACTGAATGAAAGGAGCTGGCATCTCACTCTCTTTGAATCTTCTTTATCATGCTAAGAGGAGCAGGAAAAAGCAAAAAATTTCAGAATTGCACCTTGCAATGCGGAGAAATTACTGTTTGTGCATTTACAATATTCATTGATTTTTGCCATTGAAAAACGTCCAGAAATGATTGAAGCTACTGACTGAATGAAAGGAGCTGGCATCTCACTCTCTTTGAATCTTCTTTATCATGCTAAGAGGAGCAGGAAAAAGCAAAAAATTTCAGAATTGCACCTTGCAATGCGGAGAAATTACTGTTTGTGCATTTACAATATTCATTGTTTTTTGCCATTGAAAAACATGTTATTCATATACCAGAAATGTTTGAAGCTATTGACTGAATGAAAGGAGCTGGCATCTCACTCTCTTTGAATCTTCTTTATCATGCTAAGAGGAGCAGGAAAAACCAAAAACTTTCAGAATTGCACCTTGCAATGCGGAGAAATTACTGCTTGTGCATTTACAATATTCATTGATTTTTGCCATTGAAAAACGTCCAGAAATGATTGAAGCTACTGACTGAATGAAAGGAGCTGGCATCTCACTCTCTTTGAATCTTCTTTATCATGCTAAGAGGAGCAGGAAAAAGCAAAAAATTTCAGAATTGCACCTTGCAATGCGGAGAAATTACTGTTTGTGCATTTACAATATTCATTGATTTTTGCAATTGAAAAACGTCCAGAAATGATTGAAGCTACTGACTGAATGAAAGGAGCTGGCATCTCACTCTCTTTGAATCTTCTTTATCATGCTAAGAGGAGCAGGAAAAAGCAAAAAATTTCAGAATTGCACCTTGCAATGCGGAGAAATTACTGTTTGTGCATTTACAATATTCATTGATTTTTGCCATTGAAAAACATCATGTTATTCATATACCAGAAATGTTTGAAGCTACTGACTGAATGAAAGGAGCTGGCATCTCACTCTCTTTGAATTTTCTTTATCATGCTAAGAGGAGCAGGAAAAAGCAAAAAATTTCAGAATTGCACCTTGCAATGCGGAGAAATTACTGTTTGTGCATTTACAATATTCATTGATTTTTGCCATTGAAAAACGTCCAGAAATGATTGAAGCTACTGACTGAATGAAAGGAGCTGGCATCTCACTCTCTTTGAATCTTCTTTATCATGTTAAGAGGAGCAGGAAAAAGCAAAAAATTTCAGAATTGCACCTTGCAATGCGGAGAAATTACTGTTTGTGCATTTACAATATTCATTGATTTTTGCCATTGAAAAACGTCCAGAAATGATTGAAGCTACTGACTGAATGAAAGGAGCTGGCATCTCACTCTCTTTTAATCTTCTTTATCATGCTAAGAGGAGCAGGAAAAAGCAAAAAATTTCAGAATTGCACTTGCAATGCGGAGAAATTACTGTTTGTGCATTTACAATATTCATTGATTTTTGCCATTGAAAAACATCATGTTATTCATATACCAGAAATGTTTGAAGCTACTGACTGAATGAAAGGAGCTGGCATCTCACTCTCTTTGAATCTTCTTTATCATGCTAAGAGGAGCAGGAAAAAGCAAAAAATTTCAGAATTGCACCTTGCAATGCGGAGAAATTACTGTTTGTGCATTTACAATATTTATTGATTTTTGCCATTGAAAAACATCATGTTATTCACATACCAGAAATGTTTGAAGCTACTGACTGAATGAAAGGAGCTGGCATCTCACTCTCTTTGAATCTTCTTTATCATGCTAAGAGTAGCAGGAAAAAGCAAAAAATTTCAGAATTGCACCTTGCAATGCGGAGAAATTACTGTTTGTGCATTTACAATATTCATTGATTTTTGCCATTGAAAAACGTCCAGAAATGATTGAAGCTACTGACTGAATGAAAGGAGCTGGCATCTCACTCTCTTTGAATCTTCTTTATCATGCTAAGAGGAGCAGGAAAAAGCAAAAAATTTCAGAATTGCACCTTGCAATGCGGAGAAATTACTGTTTGTGCATTTACAATATTCATTGTTTTTTGCCATTGAAAAACATGTTATTCATATACCAGAAATGTTTGAAGCTATTGACTGAATGAAAGGAGCTGGCATCTCACTCTCTTTGAATCTTCTTTATCATGCTAAGAGGAGCAGGAAAAAGCAAAAACTTTCAGAATTGCACCTTGCAATGCGGAGAAATTACTGCTTGTGCATTTACAATATTCATTGATTTTTGCCATTGAAAAACGTCCAGAAATGATTGAAGCTACTGACTGAATGAAAGGAGCTGGCATCTCACTCTCTTTGAATCTTCTTTATCATGCTAAGAGGAGCAGGAAAAAGCAAAAAATTTCAGAATTGCACCTTGCAATGCGGAGAAATTACTGTTTGTGCATTTACAATATTCATTGATTTTTGCAATTGAAAAACGTCCAGAAATGATTGAAGCTACTGACTGAATGAAAGGAGCTGGCATCTCACTCTCTTTGAATCTTCTTTATCATGCTAAGAGGAGCAGGAAAAAGCAAAAAATTTCAGAATTGCACCTTGCAATGCGGAGAAATTACTGTTTGTGCATTTACAATATTCATTGATTTTTGCCATTGAAAAACATCATGTTATTCATATACCAGAAATGTTTGAAGCTACTGACTGAATGAAAGGAGCTGGCATCTCACTCTCTTTGAATTTTCTTTATCATGCTAAGAGGAGCAGGAAAAAGCAAAAAATTTCAGAATTGCACCTTGCAATGCGGAGAAATTACTGTTTGTGCATTTACAATATTCATTGATTTTTGCCATTGAAAAACGTCCAGAAATGATTGAAGCTACTGACTGAATGAAAGGAGCTGGCATCTCACTCTCTTTGAATCTTCTTTATCATGTTAAGAGGAGCAGGAAAAAGCAAAAAATTTCAGAATTGCACCTTGCAATGCGGAGAAATTACTGTTTGTGCATTTACAATATTCATTGATTTTTGCCATTGAAAAACGTCCAGAAATGATTGAAGCTACTGACTGAATGAAAGGAGCTGGCATCTCACTCTCTTTTAATCTTCTTTATCATGCTAAGAGGAGCAGGAAAAAGCAAAAAATTTCAGAATTGCACCTTGCAATGCGGAGAAATTACTGTTTGTGCATTTACAATATTCATTGATTTTTGCCATTGAAAAACATCATGTTATTCATATACCAGAAATGTTTGAAGCTACTGACTGAATGAAAGGAGCTGGCATCTCACTCTCTTTGAATCTTCTTTATCATGCTAAGAGGAGCAGGAAAAAGCAAAAAATTTCAGAATTGCACCTTGCAATGCGGAGAAATTACTGTTTGTGCATTTACAATATTTATTGATTTTTGCCATTGAAAAACATCATGTTATTCATATACCAGAAATGTTTGAAGCTACTGACTGAATGAAAGGAGCTGGCATCTCACTCTCTTTGAATCTTCTTTATCATGCTAAGAGTAGCAGGAAAAAGCAAAAAATTTCAGAATTGCACCTTGCAATGCGGAGAAATTACTGTTTGTGCATTTACAATATTCATTGATTTTTGCCATTGAAAAACGTCCAGAAATGATTGAAGCTACTGACTGAATGAAAGGAGCTGGCATCTCACTCTCTTTGAACCTTCTTTATCATGCTAAGAGGAGCAGGAAAAAGCAAAAAATTTCAGAATTGCACCTTGCAATGCGGAGAAATTACTGTTTGTGCATTTACAATATTCATTGATTTTTGCCATTGAAAAACATCATGTTATTCATATACGAGAAATGTTGAAGCTACTGACTGAATGAAAGGAGCTGGCATCTCACTCTCTTTGAATTTTCTTTATCATGCTAAGAGGAGCAGGAAAAAGCAAAAAATTTCAGAATTGCACCTTGCAATGCGGAGAAATTACTGTTTGTGCATTTACAATATTCATTGATTTTTGCCATTGAAAAACGTCCAGAAATGATTGAAGCTACTGACTGAATGAAAGGAGCTGGCATCTCACTCTCTTTGAATCTTCTTTATCATGCTAAGAGGAGCAGGAAAAAGCAAAAAATTTCAGATTTGCACCTTGCAATGCGGAGAAATTACTGTTTGTGCATTTACAATATTCATTGATTTTTGCCATTGAAAAACATCATGTTATTCATATACGAGAAATGTTTGAAGCTACTGACTGAATGAAAGAAGCTGGCATCTCACTCTCTTTGAATCTTCTTTATCATGCTAAGAGGAGCAGGAAAAAGCAAAAAATTTCAGAATTGCACCTTGCAATGCGGAGAAATTACTGTTTGTGCATTTACAATATTCATTGATTTTTGCAATTGAAAAACGTCCAGAAATGATTGAAGCTACTGACTGAATGAAAGGAGCTGGCATCTCACTCTCTTTGAATCTTCTTTATCATGCTAAGAGGAGCAGGAAAAAGCAAAAAATTTCAGAATTGCACCTTGCAATGCGGAGAAATTACTGTTTGTGCATTTACAATATTCATTGATTTTTGCCATTGAAAAACATCATGTTATTCATATACCAGAAATGTTTGAAGCTACTGACTGAATGAAAGGAGCTGGCATCTCACTCTCTTTGAATTTTCTTTATCATGCTAAGAGGAGCAGGAAAAAGCAAAAAATTTCAGAATTGCACCTTGCAATGCGGAGAAATTACTGTTTGTGCATTTACAATATTCATTGATTTTTGCCATTGAAAAACGTCCAGAAATGATTGAAGCTACTGACTGAATGAAAGGAGCTTGGCATCTCACTCTCTTTGAATCTTCTTTATCATGTTAAGAGGAGCAGGAAAAAGCAAAAAATTTCAGAATTGCACCTTGCAATGCGGAGAAATTACTGTTTGTGCATTTACAATATTCATTGATTTTTGCCATTGAAAAACGTCCAGAAATGATTGAAGCTACTGACTGAATGAAAGGAGCTGGCATCTCACTCTCTTTGAATCTTCTTTATCATGCTAAGAGGAGCAGGAAAAAGCAAAAAATTTCAGAATTGCACCTTGCAATGCGGAGAAATTACTGTTTGTGCATTTACAATATTCATTGATTTTTGCCATTGAAAAACATCATGTTATTCATATACCAGAAATGTTTGAAGCTACTGACTGAATGAAAGGAGCTGGCATCTCACTCTCTTTGAATCTTCTTTATCATGCTAAGAGGAGCAGGAAAAAGCAAAAAATTTCAGAATTGCACCTTGCAATGCGGAGAAATTACTGTTTGTGCATTTACAATATTCATTGATTTTTGCCATTGAAAAACGTCCAGAAATGATTGAAGCTACTGACTGAATGAAAGGAGCTGGCATCTCACTCTCTTTGAATCTTCTTTATCATGCTAAGAGGAGCAGGAAAAAGCAAAAAATTTCAGAATTGCACCTTGCAATGCGGAGAAATTACTGTTTGTGCATTTACAATATTCATTGATTTTTGCCATTGAAAAACATCATGTTATTCATATACCAGAAATGTTTGAAGCTACTGACTGAATGAAAGGAGCTGGCATCTCACTCTCTTTGAATCTTCTTTATCATGCTAAGAGGAGCAGGAAAAAGCAAAAAATTTCAGAATTGCACCTTGCAATGCGGAGAAATTACTGTTTGTGCATTTACAATATTCATTGATTTTTGCCATTGAAAAACGTCCAGAAATGATTGAAGCTACTGACTGAATGAAAGGAGCTGGCATCTCACTCTCTTTGAATCTTCTTTATCATGCTAAGAGGAGCAGGAAAAAGCTAAAAATTTCAGAATTGCACCTTGCAATGAGGAGAAATTACTGTTTGTGCATTAACAATATTCATTGATTTTTGCCATTGAAAAACGTTATTCATATACCAGAAATGTTTGAAGCTACTGACTGAATGAAAGGAGCTGGCATCTCACTCTCTTTGAATCTTCTTTATCATGCTAAGAGGAGCAGGAAAAAGCAAAAAATTTCAGAATTGCACCTTGCAATGCGGAGAAATTATTGTTTGTGCATTTACAATATTCATTGATTTTTGCCATTGAAAAACATCATGTTATTCATATACCAGAAATGTTTGAAGCTACTAACTGAATGAAAGGAGCTGGCATCTCACTCTCTTTGAATCTTCTTTATCATGCTAAGAGGAGCAGGAAAAAGCAAAAAATTTCAGAATTGCACCTTGCAATGCGGAGAAATTACTGTTTGTGCATTTACAATATTCATTGATTTTTGCCATTGAAAAACGTCCAGAAATGATTGAAGCTACTGACTGAATGAAAGGAGCTGGCATCTCACTCTCTTTGAATCTTCTTTATCATGCTAAGAGGAGCAGGAAAAAGCAAAAAATTTCAGAATTGCACCTTGCAATGCGGAGAAATTACTGTTTGTGCATTTACAATATTCATTGATTTTTGCCATTGAAAAACATCATGTTATTCATATACCAGAAATGTTTGAAGCTACTGACTGAATGAAAGGAGCTGGCATCTCCCTCTCATTGAATCTTCTTTATCATGCTAAGAGGAGCAAGAAAAAGCAAAAAATTTCAGAATTGCACCTTGCAATGCGGAGAAATTACTGTTTGTGCATTTACAATATTCATTGATTTTTGCCATTGAAAAACGTCCAGAAATGATTGAAGCTACTGACTGAATGAAAGGAGCTGGCATCTCACTCTCTTTGAATCTTCTTTATCATGCTAAGAGGAGCAGGAAAAAGCAAAAAATTTCAGAATTGCACCTTGCAATGCGGAGAAATTACTGTTTGTGCATTTACAATATTCATTGATTTTTGCCATTGAAAAACGTCCAGAAATGATTGAAGCTACTGACTGAATGAAAGGAGCTGGCATCTCACTCTCTTTGAATCTTCTTTATAATGCTAAGAGGAGCAGGAAAAAGCAAAAAATTTCAGAATTGCACCTTGCAATGCGGAGAAATTACTGTTTGTGCATTTACAATATTCATTGATTTTTGCCATTGAAAAACATCATGTTATTCATATACTAGAAATATTTGAAGCTACTGACTGAATGAAAGGAGCTGGCATCTCACTCTCTTTGAATCTTCTTTATCATGCTAAGAGGAGCAGGAAAAAGCAAAAAATTTCAGAATTGCACCTTGCAATGCGGAGAAATTACTGTTTGTGCATTTACAATATTCATTGATTTTTGCCATTGAAAAACGTCCAGAAATGATTGAAGCTACTGACTGAATGAAAGGAGCTGGCATCTCACTCTCTTTGAATATTCTTTATCATGCTAAGAGGAGCAGGAGAAAGCAAAAAATTTCAGAATTGCACCTTGCAATGCGGAGAAATTACTGTTTGTGCATTTACAATATTCATTGATTTTTGCCATTGAAAAACATCATGTTATTCATATACCAGAAATGTTTGAAGCTACTGACTGAATGAAAGGAGCTGGCATCTCACTCTCTTTGAATCTTCTTTATCATGCTAAGAGGAGCAGGAAAAAGCAAAAAATTTCAGAATTGCACCTTGCAATGCGGAGAAATTACTGTTTGTGCATTTACAATATTCATTGATTTTTGCCATTGAAAAACATCATGTTATTCATATACCAGAAATGTTTGAAGCTACTGACTGAATGAAAGGAGCTGGCATCTCACTCTCTTTGAATCTTCTTTACCATGCTAAGAGGAGCAGGAAAAAGCAAAAAATTTCAGAATTGCACCTTGCAATGCGGAGAAATTACTGTTTGTGCATTTACAATATTCATTGATTTTTGCCATTGAAAAACGTCCAGAAATGATTGAAGCTACTGACTGAATGAAAGGAGCTGGCATCTCACTCTCTTTGAATCTTCTTTATCATGCTAAGAGGAGCAGGAAAATGCAAAAAATTTCAGAATTGCACCTTGCAATGCGGAGAAATTACTGCTTGTGCATTTACAATATTCATTGATTTTTGCCATTGAAAAACATCATGTTATTCATATACCAGAAATGTTTGAAGCTACTGACTGAATGAAAGGAGCTGGCATCTCACTCTCATTGAATCTTCTTTATCATGCTAAGAGGAGCAGGAAAAAGCAAAAAAATTCAGAATTGCACCTTGCAATGCGGAGAAATTACTGTTTGTGCATTTACAATATTAATTGATTTTTGCCATTGAAAAATGTCCAGAAATGATTGAAGATACTGACTGAATGAAAGGAGCTGGCATCTCACTCTCTTTGAATCTTCTTTATCATGCTACGAGGAGCAGGAAAAAGCAAAAAAATTTCAGAATTGCACCTTGCAATGCGGAGAAATTACTGTTTGTGCATTTACAATATTCATTGATTTTTGCCATTGAAAAACGTCCAGAAATGATTGAAGCTACAGACTGAATGAAAGGAGCTGGCATCTCACTCTCTTTGAATCTTCTTTATCATGCAAAGAGGAGCAGGAAAAAGCAAAAAATTTCAGAATTGCACCTTGCAATGCGGAGAAATTACTGTTTGTGCATTTACAATATTCATTGATTTTTGCCATTGAAAAACATCATGTTATTCATATGCCAGAAATGTTTGAAGCTACTGACTGAATGAAAGGAGCTGACATCTCACTCTCTTTGAATCTTCTTTATCATGCTAAGAGGAGCAGGAAAAAGCAAAAAATTTCAGAATTGCTCCTTGCAATGCGGAGAAATTACTGTCTGTGCATTTACAATATTCATTGATTTTTGCCATTGAAAAACGTCCAGAAATGATTGAAGCTACTGACTGAATGAAAGGAGCTGGCATCTCACTCTCTTTGAATCTTCTTTATCATGCTAAGAGGAGCAGGAAAAAGCAAAAAATTTCAGAATTGCACCTTGCAATGCGGAGAAATTACTGTCTGTGCATTTACAATATTCATTGATTTTTGCCATTGAAAAACGTCCAGAAATGATTGAAGCTACTGACTGAATGAAAGGAGCTGGTATCTCACTCTCTTTGAATCTTCTTTATCATGCTAAGAGGAGCAGGAAAAAGCAAAAAATTTCAGAATTGCACCATGCAGTGCGGAGAAATTACTGTTTGTGCACTTACAATATTCATTGATTTTTGCCATTGAAAAACATCATGTTATTCATATACCAGAAATGTTTGAAGCTACTGACTGAATGAAAGGAGCTGGCATCTCACTCTCTTTGAATCTTCTTTATCATGCTAAGAGGAGCAGGAAAAAGCAAAAAATTTCAGAATTGCACCTTGCAATGCGGAGAAATTACTGTTTGTGCATTTACAATATTCATTGATTTTTGCCATTGAAAAACGTCCAGAAATGATTGAAGCTACTGACTGAATGAAAGGAGCTGGCATCTCACTCTCTTTGAATCCTCTTTATCATGCTAAGAGGAGCAGGAAAAAGCAAAAAATTTCAGAATTGCACCTTGCAATGCGGAGAAATTACTGTTTGTGCATTTTTAATATTCATTGATTTTTGCCATTGAAAAACGTCCAGAAATGATTGAGGCTACTGACTGAATGAAAGGAGCTGGCATCTCACTCTCTTTGAATCTTCTTTGTCATGCTAAGAGGAGCAGGAAAAGCAAAAAATTTCAGAATTGCACCTTGCAATGCGGAGAAATTACTGTTTGTGCATTTACAATATTCATTGATTTTTGCCATTGAAAAACGTCCAGAAATGATTGAAGCTACTGACTGAATGAAAGGAGCTGGCATCTCACTCTCTTTGAATCTTCTTTATCATGCTAAGAGGAGCAGGAAAAAGCAAAAAATTTCAGAATTGCATCTTGCAATGCGGAGAAATTACTGTTTGTGCATTTACAATATTCATTGATTTTTGCCATTGAAAAACATCATGTTATTCATATTCCAGAAATGTTTGAAGCTACTGACTGAATGAAAGGAGCTGGCATCTCACTCTCTTTGAATCTTCTTTATCATGCTAAGAGGAGCAGGAAAAAGCAAAAAATTTCAGAATTGCACCTTGCAATGCGGAGAAATTACTGTTTGTGCATTTACAATATTCATTGATTTTTGCCATTGAAAAACGTCCAGAAATGATTGAAGCTACTGACTGAATGAAAGGAGCTGGAATCTCACTCTCTTTGAATCTTTTTTATCATGCTAAGCGGAGCAGGAAAAAGCAAAAAATTTCAGAATTGCACCTTGCAATGCGGAGAAATTACTGTTTGTGCATTTACAATATTCATTGATTTTTGCCATTGAAAAACGTCCAGAAATGATTGAAGCTACTGACTGAATGAAAGGATCTGGCATCTTACTCTCTTTGAATCTTCTTTATCATGCTAAGAGGAGCAGGAAAAAGCAAAAAATTTCAGAATTGCACCTTGCAATGCGGAGAAATTACTGTTTGTGCATTTACAATATTCATTGATTTTTGCCATTGAAAAACATCATGTTATTCATATACCAGAAATGTTTGAAGCTACTGACTGAATGAAAGGAGCTGACATCTCACTCTCTTTGAATCTTCTTTATCATGCTAAGAGGAGCAGGAAAAAGCAAAAAATTTCAGAATTGCACCTTGCAATGCGGAGAAATTACTGTCTGTGCATTTACAATATTCATTGATTTTTGCCATTGAAAAACGTCCAGAAATGATTGAAGCTACTGACTGAATGAAAGGAGCTGGCATCTCACTCTCTTTGAATCTTCTTTATCATGCTAAGAGGAGCAGGAAAAAGCAAAACATTTCAGAATTGCACCTTGCAATGCGGAGAAATTACTGTTTGTGCATTTACAATATTCATTGATTTTTGCCATTGAAAAACGTCCAGAAATGATTGAAGCTACTGACTGAATGAAAGGAGCTGGTATCTCACTCTCTTTGAATCTTCTTTATCATGCTAAGAGGAGCAGGAAAAAGCAAAAAATTTCAGAATTGCACCTTGCAATGCGGAGAAATTACTGTTTGTGCATTTACAATATTCATTGATTTTTGCCATTGAAAAACGTCCAGAAATGATTGAAGCTACTGACTGAATGAAAGGAGCTGGCATCTCACTCTCTTTGAATCTTCTTTATCATGCTAAGAGGAGCAGGAAAAAGCAAAAAATTTCAGAATTGCACCTTGCAATGCGGAGAAATTACTGTTTGTGCATTTACAATATTCATTGATTTTTGCCATTGAAAAACATCATGTTATTCATATACCAGAAATGTTTGAAGCTACTGACTGAATGAAAGGAGCTGGCATCTCACTCTCTTTGAATATTTTTTATCATGCTAAGAGGAGCAGGAAAAAGCAAAAAATTTCAGAATTGCACCTTGCAATGCGGAGAAATTACTGTTTGTGCATTTACAATATTCATTGATTTTTGCCATTGAAAAACATCATGTTATTCATATACCAGAAATGTTTGAAGCTACTGACTGAATGAAAGGAGCTGGCATCTCACTCTCTTTGAATTTTCTTTATCATGCTAAGAGGAGCAGGAAAAAGCAAAAAATTTCAGAATTGCACCTTGCAATGCGGAGAAATTACTGTTTGTGCATTTACAATATTCATTGATTTTTGCCATTGAAAAACATCATGTTATTCATATACCAGAAATGTTTGAAGCTACTGACTGAATGAAAGGAGCTGGCATCTCACTCTCTTTGAATTTTCTTTATCATGCTAAGAGGAGCAGGAAAAAGCAAAAAATTTCAGAATTGCACCTTGCAATGCGGAGAAATTACTGTTTGTGCATTTACAATATTCATTGATTTTTGCCATTGAAAAACGTCCAGAAATGATTGAAGCTACTGACTGAATGAAAGGAGCTTGGCATCTCACTCTCTTTGAATCTTCTTTATCATGTTAAGAGGAGCAGGAAAAAGCAAAAAATTTCAGAATTGCACCTTGCAATGCGGAGAAATTACTGTTTGTGCATTTACAATATTCATTGATTTTTGCCATTGAAAAACGTCCAGAAATGATTGAAGCTACTGACTGAATGAAAGGAGCTGGCATCTCACTCTCTTTGAATCTTCTTTATCATGCTAAGAGGAGCAGGAAAAAGCAAAAAATTTCAGAATTGCACCTTGCAATGCGGAGAAATTACTGTTTGTGCATTTACAATATTCATTGATTTTTGCCATTGAAAAACATCATGTTATTCATATACCAGAAATGTTTGAAGCTACTGACTGAATGAAAGGAGCTGGCATCTCACTCTCTTTGAATCTTCTTTATCATGCTAAGAGGAGCAGGAAAAAGCAAAAAATTTCAGAATTGCACCTTGCAATGCGGAGAAATTATTGTTTGTGCATTTACAATATTCATTGATTTTTGCCATTGAAAAACATCATGTTATTCATATACCAGAAATGTTTGAAGCTACTAACTGAATGAAAGGAGCTGGCATCTCACTCTCTTTGAATCTTCTTTATCATGCTAAGAGGAGCAGGAAAAAGCAAAAAATTTCAGAATTGCACCTTGCAATGCGGAGAAATTACTGTTTGTGCATTTACAATATTCATTGATTTTTGCCATTGAAAAACGTCCAGAAATGATTGAAGCTACTGACTGAATGAAAGGAGCTGGCATCTCACTCTCTTTGAATCTTCTTTATCATGCTAAGAGGAGCAGGAAAAAGCAAAAAATTTCAGAATTGCACCTTGCAATGCGGAGAAATTACTGTTTGTGCATTTACAATATTCATTGATTTTTGCCATTGAAAAACATCATGTTATTCATATACCAGAAATGTTTGAAGCTACTGACTGAATGAAAGGAGCTGGCATCTCCCTCTCATTGAATCTTCTTTATCATGCTAAGAGGAGCAAGAAAAAGCAAAAAATTTCAGAATTGCACCTTGCAATGCGGAGAAATTACTGTTTGTGCATTTACAATATTCATTGATTTTTGCCATTGAAAAACGTCCAGAAATGATTGAAGCTACTGACTGAATGAAAGGAGCTGGCATCTCACTCTCTTTGAATCTTCTTTATCATGCTAAGAGGAGCAGGAAAAAGCAAAAAATTTCAGAATTGCACCTTGCAATGCGGAGAAATTACTGTTTGTGCATTTACAATATTCATTGATTTTTGCCATTGAAAAACGTCCAGAAATGATTGAAGCTACTGACTGAATGAAAGGAGCTGGCATCTCACTCTCTTTGAATCTTCTTTATAATGCTAAGAGGAGCAGGAAAAAGCAAAAAATTTCAGAATTGCACCTTGCAATGCGGAGAAATTACTGTTTGTGCATTTACAATATTCATTGATTTTTGCCATTGAAAAACATCATGTTATTCATATACTAGAAATATTTGAAGCTACTGACTGAATGAAAGGAGCTGGCATCTCACTCTCTTTGAATCTTCTTTATCATGCTAAGAGGAGCAGGAAAAAGCAAAAAATTTCAGAATTGCACCTTGCAATGCGGAGAAATTACTGTTTGTGCATTTACAATATTCATTGATTTTTGCCATTGAAAAACGTCCAGAAATGATTGAAGCTACTGACTGAATGAAAGGAGCTGGCATCTCACTCTCTTTGAATATTCTTTATCATGCTAAGAGGAGCAGGAAAAAGCAAAAAATTTCAGAATTGCACCTTGCAATGCGGAGAAATTACTGTTTGTGCATTTACAATATTCATTGATTTTTGCCATTGAAAAACATCATGTTATTCATATACCAGAAATGTTTGAAGCTACTGACTGAATGAAAGGAGCTGGCATCTCACTCTCTTTGAATCTTCTTTATCATGCTAAGAGGAGCAGGAAAAAGCAAAAAATTTCAGAATTGCACCTTGCAATGCGGAGAAATTACTGTTTGTGCATTTACAATATTCATTGATTTTTGCCATTGAAAAACATCATGTTATTCATATACCAGAAATGTTTGAAGCTACTGACTGAATGAAAGGAGCTGGCATCTCACTCTCTTTGAATCTTCTTTACCATGCTAAGAGGAGCAGGAAAAAGCAAAAAATTTCAGAATTGCACCTTGCAATGCGGAGAAATTACTGTTTGTGCATTTACAATATTCATTGATTTTTGCCATTGAAAAACGTCCAGAAATGATTGAAGCTACTGACTGAATGAAAGGAGCTGGCATCTCACTCTCTTTGAATCTTCTTTATCATGCTAAGAGGAGCAGGAAAATGCAAAAAATTTCAGAATTGCACCTTGCAATGCGGAGAAATTACTGCTTGTGCATTTACAATATTCAATGATTTTTGCCATTGAAAAACATCATGTTATTCATATACCAGAAATGTTTGAAGCTACTGACTGAATGAAAGGAGCTGGCATCTCACTCTCATTGAATCTTCTTTATCATGCTAAGAGGAGCAGGAAAAAGCAAAAAAATTCAGAATTGCACCTTGCAATGCGGAGAAATTACTGTTTGTGCATTTACAATATTAATTGATTTTTGCCATTGAAAAATGTCCAGAAATGATTGAAGATACTGACTGAATGAAAGGAGCTGGCATCTCACTCTCTTTGAATCTTCTTTATCATGCTACGAGGAGCAGGAAAAAGCAAAAAAATTTCAGAATTGCACCTTGCAATGCGGAGAAATTACTGTTTGTGCATTTACAATATTCATTGATTTTTGCCATTGAAAAACGTCCAGAAATGATTGAAGCTACAGACTGAATGAAAGGAGCTGGCATCTCACTCTCTTTGAATCTTCTTTATCATGCAAAGAGGAGCAGGAAAAAGCAAAAAATTTCAGAATTGCACCTTGCAATGCGGAGAAATTACTGTTTGTGCATTTACAATATTCATTGATTTTTGCCATTGAAAAACATCATGTTATTCATATGCCAGAAATGTTTGAAGCTACTGACTGAATGAAAGGAGCTGACATCTCACTCTCTTTGAATCTTCTTTATCATGCTAAGAGGAGCAGGAAAAAGCAAAAAATTTCAGAATTGCTCCTTGCAATGCGGAGAAATTACTGTCTGTGCATTTACAATATTCATTGATTTTTGCCATTGAAAAACGTCCAGAAATGATTGAAGCTACTGACTGAATGAAAGGAGCTGGCATCTCACTCTCTTTGAATCTTCTTTATCATGCTAAGAGGAGCAGGAAAAAGCAAAAAATTTCAGAATTGCACCTTGCAATGCGGAGAAATTACTGTCTGTGCATTTACAATATTCATTGATTTTTGCCATTGAAAAACGTCCAGAAATGATTGAAGCTACTGACTGAATGAAAGGAGCTGGTATCTCACTCTCTTTGAATCTTCTTTATCATGCTAAGAGGAGCAGGAAAAAGCAAAAAATTTCAGAATTGCACCTTGCAGTGCGGAGAAATTACTGTTTGTGCACTTACAATATTCATTGATTTTTGCCATTGAAAAACATCATGTTATTCATATACCAGAAATGTTTGAAGCTACTGACTGAATGAAAGGAGCTGGCATCTCACTCTCTTTGAATCTTCTTTATCATGCTAAGAGGAGCAGGAAAAAGCAAAAAATTTCAGAATTGCACCTTGCAATGCGGAGAAATTACTGTTTGTGCATTTACAATATTCATTGATTTTTGCCATTGAAAAACGTCCAGAAATGATTGAAGCTACTGACTGAATGAAAGGAGCTGGCATCTCACTCTCTTTGAATCCTCTTTATCATGCTAAGAGGAGCAGGAAAAAGCAAAAAATTTCAGAATTGCACCTTGCAATGCGGAGAAATTACTGTTTGTGCATTTTTAATATTCATTGATTTTTGCCATTGAAAAACGTCCAGAAATGATTGAGGCTACTGACTGAATGAAAGGAGCTGGCATCTCACTCTCTTTGAATCTTCTTTGTCATGCTAAGAGGAGCAGGAAAAGCAAAAAATTTCAGAATTGCACCTTGCAATGCGGAGAAATTACTGTTTGTGCATTTACAATATTCATTGATTTTTGCCATTGAAAAACGTCCAGAAATGATTGAAGCTACTGACTGAATGAAAGGAGCTGGCATCTCACTCTCTTTGAATCTTCTTTATCATGCTAAGAGGAGCAGGAAAAAGCAAAAAATTTCAGAATTGCATCTTGCAATGCGGAGAAATTACTGTTTGTGCATTTACAATATTCATTGATTTTTGCCATTGAAAAACATCATGTTATTCATATTCCAGAAATGTTTGAAGCTACTGACTGAATGAAAGGAGCTGGCATCTCACTCTCTTTGAATCTTCTTTATCATGCTAAGAGGAGCAGGAAAAAGCAAAAAATTTCAGAATTGCACCTTGCAATGCGGAGAAATTACTGTTTGTGCATTTACAATATTCATTGATTTTTGCCATTGAAAAACGTCCAGAAATGATTGAAGCTACTGACTGAATGAAAGGAGCTGGAATCTCACTCTCTTTGAATCTTTTTTATCATGCTAAGCGGAGCAGGAAAAAGCAAAAAATTTCAGAATTGCACCTTGCAATGCGGAGAAATTACTGTTTGTGCATTTACAATATTCATTGATTTTTGCCATTGAAAAACGTCCAGAAATGATTGAAGCTACTGACTGAATGAAAGGATCTGGCATCTTACTCTCTTTGAATCTTCTTTATCATGCTAAGAGGAGCAGGAAAAAGCAAAAAATTTCAGAATTGCACCTTGCAATGCGGAGAAATTACTGTTTGTGCATTTACAATATTCATTGATTTTTGCCATTGAAAAACATCATGTTATTCATATACCAGAAATGTTTGAAGCTACTGACTGAATGAAAGGAGCTGACATCTCACTCTCTTTGAATCTTCTTTATCATGCTAAGAGGAGCAGGAAAAAGCAAAAAATTTCAGAATTGCACCTTGCAATGCGGAGAAATTACTGTCTGTGCATTTACAATATTCATTGATTTTTGCCATTGAAAAACGTCCAGAAATGATTGAAGCTACTGACTGAATGAAAGGAGCTGGCATCTCACTCTCTTTGAATCTTCTTTATCATGCTAAGAGGAGCAGGAAAAAGCAAAAAATTTCAGAATTGCACCTTGCAATGCGGAGAAATTACTGTTTGTGCATTTACAATATTCATTGATTTTTGCCATTGAAAAACGTCCAGAAATGATTGAAGCTACTGACTGAATGAAAGGAGCTGGTATCTCACTCTCTTTGAATCTTCTTTATCATGCTAAGAGGAGCAGGAAAAAGCAAAAAATTTCAGAATTGCACCTTGCAATGCGGAGAAATTACTGTTTGTGCATTTACAATATTCATTGATTTTTGCCATTGAAAAACGTCCAGAAATGATTGAAGCTACTGACTGAATGAAAGGAGCTGGCATCTCACTCTCTTTGAATCTTCTTTATCATGCTAAGAGGAGCAGGAAAAAGCAAAAAATTTCAGAATTGCACCTTGCAATGCGGAGAAATTACTGTTTGTGCATTTACAATATTCATTGATTTTTGCCATTGAAAAACATCATGTTATTCATATACCAGAAATGTTTGAAGCTACTGACTGAATGAAAGGAGCTGGCATCTCACTCTCTTTGAATATTTTTTATCATGCTAAGAGGAGCAGGAAAAAGCAAAAAATTTCAGAATTGCACCTTGCAATGCGGAGAAATTACTGTTTGTGCATTTACAATATTCATTGATTTTTGCCATTGAAAAACATCATGTTATTCATATACCAGAAATGTTTGAAGCTACTGACTGAATGAAAGGAGCTGGCATCTCACTCTCATTGAATCTTCTTTATCATGCTAAGAGGAGCAGGAAAAAGCAAAAAAATTCAGAATTGCACCTTGCAATGCGGAGAAATTACTGTTTGTGCATTTACAATATTAATTGATTTTTGCCATTGAAAAATGTCCAGAAATGATTGAAGATACTGACTGAATGAAAGGAGCTGGCATCTCACTCTCTTTGAATCTTCTTTATCATGCTACGAGGAGCAGGAAAAAGCAAAAAAATTTCAGAATTGCACCTTGCAATGCGGAGAAATTACTGTTTGTGCATTTACAATATTCATTGATTTTTGCCATTGAAAAACGTCCAGAAATGATTGAAGCTACAGACTGAATGAAAGGAGCTGGCATCTCACTCTCTTTGAATCTTCTTTATCATGCAAAGAGGAGCAGGAAAAAGCAAAAAATTTCAGAATTGCACCTTGCAATGCGGAGAAATTACTGTTTGTGCATTTACAATATTCATTGATTTTTGCCATTGAAAAACATCATGTTATTCATATACCAGAAATGTTTGAAGCTACTGACTGAATGAAAGGAGCTGACATCTCACTCTCTTTGAATCTTCTTTATCATGCTAAGAGGAGCAGGATAAAGCAAAAAATTTCAGAATTGCTCCTTGCAATGCGGAGAAATTACTGTCTGTGCATTTACAATATTCATTGATTTTTGCCATTGAAAAACGTCCAGAAATGATTGAAGCTACTGACTGAATGAAAGGAGCTGGCATCTCACTCTCTTTGAATCTTCTTTATCATGCTAAGAGGAGCAGGAAAAAGCAAAAAATTTCAGAATTGCACCTTGCAATGCGGAGAAATTACTGTCTGTGCATTTACAATATTCATTGATTTTTGCCATTGAAAAACGTCCAGAAATGATTGAAGCTACTGACTGAATGAAAGGAGCTGGTATCTCACTCTCTTTGAATCTTCTTTATCATGCTAAGAGGAGCAGGAAAAAGCAAAAAATTTCAGAATTGCACCTTGCAGTGCGGAGAAATTACTGTTTGTGCACTTACAATATTCATTGATTTTTGCCATTGAAAAACATCATGTTATTCATATACCAGAAATGTTTGAAGCTACTAACTGAATGAAAGGAGCTGGCATCTCACTCTCTTTGAATCTTCTTTATCATGCTAAGAGGAGCAGGAAAAAGCAAAAAATTTCAGAATTGCACCTTGCAATGCGGAGAAATTACTGTTTGTGCATTTACAATATTCATTGATTTTTGCCATTGAAAAACGTCCAGAAATGATTGAAGCTACTGACTGAATGAAAGGAGCTGGCATCTCACTCTCTTTGAATCCTCTTTATCATGCTAAGAGGAGCAGGAAAAAGCAAAAAATTTCAGAATTGCACCTTGCAATGCGGAGAAATTACTGTTTGTGCATTTTTAATATTCATTGATTTTTGCCATTGAAAAATGTCCAGAAATGATTGAGGCTACTGACTGAATGAAAGGAGCTGGCATCTCACTCTCTTTGAATCTTCTTTGTCATGCTAAGAGGAGCAGGAAAAGCAAAAAATTTCAGAATTGCACCTTGCAATGCGGAGAAATTACTGTTTGTGCATTTACAATATTCATTGATTTTTGCCATTGAAAAACGTCCAGAAAT